>NC_051221.1:2417612-2625112 GCF_015220715.1 Pygocentrus nattereri | reverse complement strand
ATAATTATTTCAGATATTTTGATTGGAATTTCACTAGACATGGAACTCCCTCATTCACTGATATATTACCAAAATACTCAGATATTTATTTAATTATTTATTTCTTTTGTTCTTTTAGTTTTGTTTATTTGTTTTAAAACTGATTAATTCCTATAAAGGCTCTATTTAGAGACATTTCTAGTCACAGAAAAAACCCATCATTGTCAATTAAAGCATTTTATTACAGTAAATCCTAAAAATCGGAGACATGACACTGAAGTGTTTCTGATCTAACGCTTTATTTTGACAACAGAAATGAACAGATTTATTTATTTTCATTGAATTAAACATCAAAGAAAAGTTTACAACATATTTAGATATTTAGACATGAATACTGAAACGCTACTGAATCTTGATGATGAAGTGATGAGATGAAGATCAGAGCATTAAGCAGAGCCATGTTTGAGCTCACTGAAGATCAAGAGGAGCTCTAGCAGCTCCAACAGACGCGTGGACGCTCACTGCCCAGTGCATTGCTCTCTGCTCAGGGTTTGGCTGACAGGAGGCTGGGAGTCCTTGGTGGCCTCACAGGTCACTGTCTTCTTTAGCCACTGGTCCTCCTGGAGGGTCAGGGTGCTGCTCCAGCTGTAGAGGCCATCGTCCTTCTGCAGAAGCCCGGGGCTCTGGCTAACCCCCAAGGTCCAGCTGCTCCCGTCCACCTTCCAGCTCAGCCTCCAGTCTGAGGGGAAGCCCTTGTTGGCCAAACACACGAGTGTGGCCTTCCCCTGCTGCAGCTCCACGCTGGAGGGGGGCAGGACCGTGAGGGTGGGCGCGGCCACACCTAGGACACACACACACTTTCATTTCCCTTATTTCTAACAGAGCACAACTGAGTTCAGTGATGCATTAAAAACCAAACTCTAATTACAACCTTAAACTCAACCGTTTCACACACAAACTCATGTTTCCAATCACATTCATAGCTGGACTTCATTTCCATTTTCATTAGAAAATATTACTGAATTTCACTCAGTAAAACTCGGACATTCTGCACATCCTGTGATGGGAAATTTGAAATGGAACATGATTTTATTTCCTCCAAAACAATAAATAATCACTAAATAAATGGAGCTGCAGTCTCCATGTACTATGGCTTCAAAGCTTTAGAGCAGAAAACGCCGCTCATAATAACCTCCACATTGTGGCTTCCAGATGGAGACAGAACTGCTGTAATGGAGCCCAACACTGACACTACAATCCAGCTCTACATCTGATCTTTTTAAAGAAATGTCATTACTGAACACTTCACAGGAAACCTTTAGGAAATATTAGTGTTTTAAAGAAAAGAAATCCAGTTCAGAAACAGGAGCTCGTGGTAAAGCCTAAAGCTCCACGCTCGGCACACTTCAGCCAAGTTCTAATGAAATACATTCAAATTTGGATCAGAACTGATTTAGAAGAACATCAAGTACGTCTGTACTGTTGATCCATGATCATTTTAATAAAAGATTCCTTTTGAATAAGGAGGAAAAGTGGACTTACTTCCAACTGACAGTTTGGTTCCTCCACCAAAAGTGGCCCACAGTGATACAAACTGGTTTACTGGCTGTACAAAAACCTCCTGCTCTAAACACGCCACTCTCTTCAGCCTCTACACGCACTATTTCTGACCTATAGTACAATATTAATGGGTTCTACAATCATCTAATAATGGAATAAACTACACACTGTAGATCTGCACACGTTCTGCCTTTTATTCCCAACAAGGATTATTTTATAAGCAGTGAAATATCTAAACTGAGGACTCGCTTGGTCCTTTAGAATTTGCACAAGGCAAACTGAACTTACTAAACACTAAATATACAGTTTAACAGTTAAATTGGGAGAAAATGTTCTAGATAAAAGTTCTTCTAAAAGTTTTAGATGAAAATGTTCTTACTGTTTTCATTGTTTCCTCCACCAAACAGTCCTCCAGCCCTGATCCAGACAGACTGGGTGGCAGTTGTAGCTGCAGAGACCCTCAAATGAAAGGCAGAGACAGTTAGAACTGCACAATAAGAGAGCGCCCTCTGCTGGACATTAAAGGGAATATATTTCACTTCTAATAGAGGCTCCACTTTGCATGATCAGCCCATGCTTCAGTGCTCTGCTAGTATTTATAGTCCTGTGAGTTTAACACTTCATGACTGAGAGCTGCTGCCCCACAAACTTCACCCACAGCAACCATGACTTTGGTCTCCATCTTCATCTGGACGCTCACCCTCTGGACTCAAGGTCACTCACTCATTTATCTTTGTGTAAATTAATTTCTGTCCTGTTTGATGTACATTTTGTTGTATTTTACGTTTCATACATTATTCATTTTAATGATTTCATCCTTTTTTGTTTTACTTTCTCAGGATCCAGTGGTCAGGTGACTGTGACTCAGACTCCTGCAGTGAAATCTGTTTCTCCAGGAGACTCAGTTACCATCAGCTGTAGAACCAGCACTAGCGTTCAGGGTAACTACTTAGCCTGGTATCAGCAGAAACTTGGAGAAGTTCCTAAACTCCTGATTTATGGTGCTACCAGTAGACAGTCAGGTATTCCAGCTCGTTTCAGTGGCAGTGGATCTGGATTTGACTTCACTCTGACCATCAGTAATGTCCAGACTGAAGATGCAGGAGATTATTACTGTCAGAGTTATCATTATATCAGTAGCACACACCTGTTCCCACAGTGTTTAGTAGGTGTACAAAAACCCCCCTCAGTCCAGCTGCACAGAGACTGAACTGCTGCAGCTGGACTCTACTGCAGGTGCTGAGGGGGAGGATGGACACACACAATAACACACTCTGTGGAAATCAGGACTTTAGATGGAGTTTGTTCTTCTGTTCATTAGACTGGAAATGCTTTGTGGTTTTAGGGGTTTATTTCCTGATCTCCACAGGTCTGGAACTAGCTGTAGAGTTCAGCTCCAGTCTCATTTATTCTAAAGTTTATTATAAGGATCTGGACAGATTATGAAATGGATGTTTCTCTCAGTCCTGAGAAAGAGGGAGTCCCTGAAGAAGTCCTTCAACAAACTCAGACTCATCAGCTTTTAGTAGGAGATCATATTCAGAGGTCAGTAGACTGTAAACAGTCATTCATCTGTTTAACCTCAAATAATTACTTCATGTGGTAACAATCATCTTTTCTGATGATTGTTTTTCTGGCCTCATTCAGTTGAAATAACACATTTAGAGTGTTTATTTCAGTAAAACCAGTTCACTCAAATTTTACAGCATGAAGACCTTCAGACTCCTCCAGTAATGTTCAAAGACAGACATGAAGTTCAGATCTTTACTGAATTCTCTGTAAAACTGAAACACTAAACTATGGAAACAGAATGTCTGTTATAAGCTTTGAACATCTGAGTTTAAGTCAGAGCTGCTATAAAACTCTACATGTGCACCACCGTTAGCTTGGAGCTAACATTACATTACAAACCGCTTAGATGTGCTAAACTAGACGTCCACATGAACTGATTCAAATGAATCCTGTCCCCTCAACATTTAACGTCTACAGCAGATCACTGTTCCTGTTATTGATTTATTTATTTATTTATGACTGATTTTCTACAGGAATGACCTGAACTGAAGGTCTAGCTCTAAAAGTCACAGTTCAGGACTGAGTTCTATAGAGAAACTCAGAGTTCTGATATATTTTGGATCTGATCTTTTTATTTACTCCTATTTAATTTATAGTTTTACTGCTACTTCAGTCATGATTTGACTGAAGTATCAACACTTTCACTGGAGTCTGATTTGAGGAGCTGGTCACTGAAAGAACTGCCCAGTGCTGCCCAGTGCTGCCAGAGTCTCAGGCATGGGTTGGGAGTCGTTCTCCAGCTTGTGTAGCATCCTCATTTCTCCCACCACCTGCACTGGGTCTAGAGGAGTTCCCAGGCCCTCCTGACCAGTTTCTCCAGTTTCTTCCTGTCTCCAGTGGAGATGCTGCCGCCCCAGCAGACCACTCCATAGAAGATGGCTGATGCCACCACTGTGTCAAAAAAAGCAGCTTTAGAAGAAACCTGGCCTTAATATTCAGCTCATTGCATGCAGTGAACAAGTTAGCAGATCTGACATCAATGTTTCCTGTTCACAACACATGTCTTCTTCAATCAGCAGTGTTCATTTCAGGCCTCTGTCACTCTTAAACACAGTTAACAAACCCATTCACCCCCTGCACCTAATAACCCTCTATAACATTATCAGGGTCCGTCTCATGCTCAGTAGCAGTGATGCAGAAATGCTGATTAGTGTGTTTATGAGTATCTCTACACACCAGCTCGTACACTCAGGTCTTCTGCTACTGCTTTCTTTACCCCAGTTCAGATCGTCCTCAGACAGTGGTTCATTGTACCAGCTCCAGAACTTTGCAACTAACTTCCTCAAAGTCTGCATGATCTCACATTTGTCTCTGCCTTTAAGACACAAATCAAAACCTGCCTGTTTCTCAGTGATTTGCTTTTCTCTGAATTTCAATAATTTTTATATATAAACCAACCTTGTGAGGAAGGCGCTATAAAAAGGAAACTTATTACTATTAAAAACACAATTTCATTAAAACAAATAGTGCCTGGTTGGGTGGACAACAGTGTGACGCATCAGTGTTTTCAGGTTAATGAAAGTGGCTGATAGAGTCAAGAGTTCTTTAGAGTCTCTGAATCAGAAACATTACATTTATACAAAACTGAATGAAGATTTGATTTTATTGGGACAGAGTTGAACTGTTATCCATGTAACGACTTGTTCAGGTTTTTATTTTTGTATTTCTTTTTTTGTGAGTTTGTATTGGTTCATTTATTGATTTTCTAATAAAGAAAACTCCTCTGGACTATAAACTTTTTCTTATGACTTCTAGAACAATAAATAACTGCATCAAACATCATAACAAAGAAGTGGAAACACTGCAGTTAATCAAATCTACAAGCTTTATTTTTAGAAGAGAAATAAACAAACCTGATTGCAGTAAATTAGACATCAAAGAGCTGTTTACATGTTTATTGTTGCTGTTTCATGAAAATGAAAATAAAACAATAAACAATGAAAGACTGTAGACATTAATACTGAAGATCTTTATTGTGATGATGAAGTGATGAGATGAAGATCAGAGCATTAAGCAGAGCCATGTTTGAGCTCACTGAAGATCAAGAGGAGCTCTAGCAGCTCCAACACACGCGTGGACGTTCACTGCCCAGTGCATTGCTCTCTCCTCAGGGTTTGGCTGACAGGAGTCTGGGAGTCCTTGGTGGCCTCACAGGTCACTATCTTCTTTAGCCACGGGTCCTCCTGGAGGGTCAGGGTGCTGCTCCAGCTGTAGAGGCCGTCGTCCTTCTGCAGAAGCCCAGGGCTCTGGCTAACCCCCGAGCTCCAGCTGCTCCCGTCCACCTTCCAGCTCAGCCTCCAGTCTGAGGGGAAGCCCTTGTTGGCCAAACACACGAGTGTGGCCTTCCCCTGCTGCAGCTCCACGCTCGGACATTCTGCACATCCTGTGATGGGAAATGGAACTTCACAGGAACCCCTTAGGAAATATTAGTGTTTTAAAGAAAAGAAATCCAGTTCAGAAACAGGAGCTCGTGGTAAAGCGTAAAGCTCCACGCTCGCCACACTTCAGCCAAGTTCTAATGAAATACATTCAAATTTGGATCAGAACTGATTTAGAAGAACATCAAGTACATCTGTACTGTTGATCCATAATCATTTTAATAAAAGATTCCTTTTGAATAAGGAGGAAAAGTGGACTTAGGGTCTACAGCTGGAGCAGCACCCTGACCCTCCAGGAGGACCAGTGGCTAAAGAAGACAGTGACCTGTGAGGCCACCAAGGACTCCCAGACTCCTGTCAGCCAAACCCTGAAGAGAGAGCAATGCACTGGGCAGTGAGCGTCCACGCGTGTGTTGGAGCTGCTAGAGCTCCTCTTGATCTTCAGTGAGCTCAATCATGGCTCTGCTTAACGATCTGATCTTCATCTCATCACTTCATCATCACAATAAAGATCTTCAGTATTAATATCTATAGTCTTTCATTGTTTATTATGTTATTTTCTTTATACTAAACCAGCAACAATAAACATGTACACATTTCTTCAATCTGTAATTTCTGGAATCAAGTTTCTTTATTTCTCCTCTAAAAATAAAGCTTGTAGATTTGATTAACTGCCATGTTTCCTTTTTTTTGTCATGATTTTTTGAGGCTTTAGTGTAAAAATATTAGTGATGAGAGAAAATTATTTATTTTTCAAGCAGACATTAGAAACAAGATTATAGTCCATAAAACTTTCCATTATTACAAAATGAATGAACCAATACAAACTCACAAAAATAACAAATATACAAATCAAACCATAAAAAAGTCGTTACATGGATAACAGTTCAACTCTGTCCCAATAAAATCAAACGTTTATTCAGTTTTGTTTAAATGTAATGTTTCTGATTCAGAGACTCTAAAGAACTCTTGACTCTATCAGCCACTTTCATTAAGCTGAAAACCCTGATGCATCACACTGTTGTCCACCCAACCAGGCACTAGTTGCTTAAAGAAAAATGTGTTTTTAATAAAAATAAGTTTCCGTTTTATAGCGCCTTCCCCACAAGTTTGGTTTAAGTATAAACATTATAAATGAAATTTAGTGAAAAGCAAATCACTGAGAAACAGGCAGGTTTTGATTTGTGTCTTAACCTTCCTCTAGTAGTAACTTTCTGTTACTCTTTCTTATGTTACCGGGTCGGTTTTGACCCGTGTCTTAAATCACCCTTCAGATACCCTAAAAACAATTATTTATCCTACAATTTGTTTCTTTCCTCTTAGTTACCTTGTTAGGCTTCCTCATCCATGAAATGATTGGTTTAAATATTTTTTGTTGAGAGAATATTTTTCTTTTGAGAGAATACCCGTCATCTTCAATATAAAAATATAGTCAAATGAACCTCAAGAGAATAATATAAATAAAAAAAGGTTGCTATAGTACCTGACTATTACTAAAGGGCATTAGAACACATTTCCTAAATGTAAAAAAATATATAAATGTATATATTTTTATTATTAACTATAGTAACATCTATGCTGTTACGGGTCAATTTTGACCCATATATAATTACTTCAACAAGAAGGCAAAAAAATAGAACTTTAATACAAATACTAAATGAAAAGCACCAGTAATAAACAATAAATAACTAGTATCAAATAATAATAATATGTAGATTTTCAATGTCAAACAAACAACAGCCAATTAAGCAAATCAAACTCTCCAAAACCAAGTACTAGTTTTATAAATAATCTGTGTGCAAGAACATGCATGTGTACTTGTGCAATATTAGATGCATGTGTGGCAAAAAGTGACACTTGTTGTGTGTTCTTTGCAGAGATATTTTTGCAGGTGAAGCACAATGTGTTTGTCTTTCTGTCCTTATTGCTAGGGCAGACCTGACACCTCTTTCTTTTAGAATCAGATGGTCTCACTGGGGTTGTGGCTGTTGTGGTTGATGTTGAGGCAGGGCTGGTTGAGGAGGATGCTGGTGCTGATGCTCTTCGTGTTGCTGTGGGTGTGGATGGAGTGCTTGATGAGCTCTGCAGCTGTCTGACCAAGGCTGCAGCGGCTGGGTCTCGGGGCACCCGTTTCCTTTGCTCTATTTGTGCCTTAACAAGGGATCTTCCTAGCTCCTCAAGAAACATCCTTCGCTTGTTTTCTTTTGTTTGAGTTCCACCCTTGGTGAATTTGGTTCCACAACACAAATGCATTGTATGCAGACACATCGAGGATGTTGTAAAATACAACCATTGGCCATCTCCTGGTCATTCGCTGGCAAGTGTAGGTGGCAGTTAGCTTGTCCAGGTTGTCCACTCCTCCTTTGTTTTTGTTGTAGTCCAGGATAATTATGGGCTTTTTGTCACTTCCTGATGACACAGCTGCATCTTTGTGAAGAGTGGACATCAGAATCACATTCCGGCATTTTTTTGGACAGTATGAAACCGCAGTGGTGGTGTCTGTAAAAACAAACTTTGAGGAGAGTAGAGCCCTGTCCTTCACCTGCAACATTTCAGAGGGCAGCTCAGGGTTATTCTTTTTTACAGTGCCCACCATGGTGAGTTTCCTTTTGAGAAGTTCTTGTCCAATGTCATAGCTGGTAAAAAAAATTGTCACAAGTAATGTTGTGACCCTGCAGTCCAGAAGTCATATCGAGGACTACATGTTTTCCTTGTTTTTTTTTCAGGTATGCCACTTGCAGACTTGCCTGTGTAAATCTTTAAATTCCATGCATAGCTAGTTTTTGTATCACAGGCTGCCCTGACTTTTATTCCATATTTGCCTGGCTTACTGGGCATCCACAAAAAGGGAGAAAACGTTCATCAACTGTTACCTCTGGCCCTGGGTTGAACATTAGTGGAAGGAGCTGCACCCATTTCTCTCAAACAACCCTGATGGGAGAAAGTTTGTCAGATTTTGCTCTGGTGTCTCTGTTGTCAAATCTGAGGACTCTTGATATCATATGAAATTTTTGATGTGACATTGTTGCCCGGAATATATTCCTGCCTGTCGATGCATCCCAGAGACTATCAGTGGCCTCATTGCTGGATTTGTACACTCTAGCAAGGAGAAGAACACCAATGTAGGCATCCAGATCTTCCTCAAGAATGTCATTCCACATGTTGTCGTGAACTTTTTTTCCTTCAAGGTTTGTCATAGCAATAATAACTTTTTTTAGTGAAGATGGCATAAACAGATCAAAACATGTCTTGATGTCACTTGATGACACTCTTGTCACAGCAAACCTTGTGATCCCTGGGGTCATTCTGATACCATTTGCAGCATCTGCCCTGCCATGTATATCAGGAAGTACTGAGCTCCAACAGATACCACTTTTGGATTTGAATCTTTTGGTAGGAGTGGGAGCAGCTTCAGCACTGGTGACCTCCTCATCAGACTGATCAGATGTGTCTGTGTCTTCCGGGTGATACTCTACATCATCTTCTTCCTCAGAAATCTGCTCATCTGTATCAGATTGCTGCTGTGTGTCCTCTGATTCATTATCATCAAATATATGATCCAGAACTTGGCTTACATCAAATCTTCTTCTCATTGTTGCATGCTGTAAGCTGGAGATGTATACTCTGCAAAGCACCAACTCTGAACTGATTTGGCTGGGCATGTCTGGGCATGTCTGTCCAGAAGCTCCTAACTGTGTTTGGAGGTAGAGCCCCAAGTGTTTGGAGCCCCAAGTGTTTGGAGGTAGAGCTGCCTGTGGGTTGTTGGTTTACAGTGTGTTTATGATTTAAGTTTTGGAATTTATTATTGTTTTCTAACCTTAAATTATACCTTGGTCAAAATTGACCCTAACAACAGAAAGGTCATAATTTTATCCAGAGAATTTTGTAATTTAATAAATTATATTTATATGTATTTATTTTGTTTAAATTCTAGAGAGTTCAGTTTCTAGATTAAGTTCTAGACAAAGTAACAAAAAACGGATGCAATAAACACATTTATGTACTATTTTTATGCATTTAAACTTACAAACGGGTCGCTCACGAGCCTAACACTAGAGGAAGGCCGAGACAAATGTGAGATCATGGAGACTTTGAGGAAGTGACTTGCAAAGTTCTAAAGTTACAATGAACCACTGTCTGAGGATGATCTGAACTGGGGTGAAGAAAGCAGTACCAGAAGACCTGAGTGTACGAGCTGGTGTGTAGAGATACTCATAAACACACTAATCAGCATTTCTGCATCACTGCTAATGAGCATGAGACGGACCCTGGAAATGTTAGAGGAGACTGAAGGTGGTTTAATCAGTGAGCTGATATGATAATCAAATTAAATTTGATAAATATGATAAAACACAATAAAATACGATATGATAAAACAAATTAAATATGTCACCTAGATCAGAAACAGGTTCTGAGAGTTTTACATGAACTCCGTCAATGTTAAAGCTCATATCAGAGTGAGTGCAAGTAAATATTTTGGGGGTAATTCGGAAATCAATCTCATCAGAGTTAAGCATAAGGAAATTACAGCTCTTCCAACTTGGAATATCCCAACAGACAGTTAGAGAGGGAGGGCGCAAGAGATTAGAGGAGTTGAAGCTGATTTATATCTGTTTCTCATTCACATAATAAAGAAAACTGAGTCCATGCTGCTTAATTATATGGCCCTGTGAAAGTCTGTAAATTATAAAGAGGAGAGGGCCAAGGACAGAACCCTGGGGAACCCCTTGAGCAACATAAGACACATTTTCCAGTAGTTTAGCAGTGAAAGGGAGTTTCGAATTTGGTCTGAAATTATTTAAACCAGTTGAATCTACACCAGATTTCTTCATGACCGGCACAACTGCAGCAGGTTTTAGTTGGAACAGGACAATTCCAGACATACAAGATTACTCAGGTGAGAAATGGGAGTAGAGATAACTGGAAGACTTTTGGTGGTATGGCACTGGAAGGATTTAACAGGTATGTTGTGGTCTCCGAGATAAACTCCTGAAAAGGTTATATGTAGAAGCAGTTTTATACTGAGGAAACAGGAGAAGTTCCTCAGATAGCTCAGCAGAGCCAGAAACAGCAGAAAAGGCTGCTGAAGGTGGCAGCCTACTGCTCTCATGACCTGGAGCTCAGGAGTGGAACAAGGACAGGAGTGAGAAGAAGGTGCAAGCCAGGTCTTCAAGGAGGCATGAGCTTCAGAAGCTTTAAAGAGAGAGTAACTGTAATTTGAGAGCATCTCTACTGGACAGCATTCATTAATAGAGTAAAGAGGAAAGGAAGATTGCATGGAGATAGAAAAGGACAGAGGATCAGCCGACTGAAGGCCATGATAGGATATGTATTAATACAATTATTGTTTCTGTATTCATATTTATAATAGCTGTTACTAATATAGTACATCATGAGCTACTGATGTTGATAGGAGCAGTTTTTGAAAGAAAATAATCCAAACAACAAACATGGTTCCTCCATAAAACATTAAAATGAGTCTTTGCTATACAAAGGAAATGTTGGTTTTAGAAAATGTGATTATTCAGTAATCAGATCCACTCATATGTTCCACAGTGGACTGTGCTGAAAGTTAAAGAACCAGCACTGATTCAGATCATGATGACCAGCTGGTCTGAGGTCAGTGAGGTTCTCCTGGATGAAGACATTCACAGGTTTTAATGAGAGGTTTGAACTGTTTTTATGACACTTCATCTGATGGTAGTTAGATTAGGAGTTAGGAAAGTTCTCGTTGTTCCACTGTGGAAAGAGGAACCAGTAAATGTTCTCCAGTGCTAGAACGCATTAGTGCTGCTGCATAGTTTCCAGTTCTTCTGAGTTCAGTCTGAGTTCTTTACTGTGATGAATGGTGATGGTCAGTGTTGTTAGAGAGGGAGTTCAGCTGGAGATTCAGTGCAGTGCTGTGTGTTGATCTTGAGGGAGTTTGGCTGAATGAAGCTGAACATCTGGTGAAAGTGCTGCTCTATTCTGGGAGAAAGAGGACGACTCAGGCCTGTTCATGCAGATCTGAGTTCCACCCCACTGCTCTCTCTCTCTCTCTCTCTGTCTCTCTCTCTCTCTCTCTCTCTCTCTCTCTCTGTCTGACTGTTTCCTGCTTAAAACTGCTTGTTTGTGTTCAGCTGGGTGGGCTGTGGGGGGCTGGTTTCACTTCTTCCTTTAGTGCTGCTGATGACCATCAGTGTGTCAGTCAAATAATAACCTGTTTTATTTCTACAGCACCTTTATTAAACTCAAAGCAGGTAACAGTGAAACAGAACGAGTGCAGAAACAAACAGAAAGAGCTCTAACATACAGGAGAAGAGCATCAGCTCCATCTGAATGAACATGTAAAGGGAGGTAAAGCACTGAGTGAACAGGGGGGTTTGAGTTGTGTGTTAAAGACAGAGATAGAGGGGAGTTCCAGAGGTTTGGAGCTGTTCCACTAAATTCTCTCCCACTGACTGAGGACAGTCTGATTCACTCTAATCAGACCAGCTCCACAAGACCTGAGTGTCCCAGCTGGCGTGTAGAGATGGAGGAGGTCAGTAAGGTATGAAGCTCAAGGCCATGTATGTCTGTGAAGGTCATGAGCAGCAGCCTGTATTGACCACACAAAGGGGCAGATAAGCAGTGCAGGTTATGGAGAGCAGGTGTGATGAGGGCAGAGTGCTTAGTGTGAGTGACGACTCCAGCTGCTGAGTTCTGAACAGACTGGTATTTAGGGAGGAGTTTAACTGGGAGTCCACTAAGAAGGTCATTACAGTAATGAAGGTGGAACTGATAAAGATCTAATCTACATTTCTGCAGCACTGCTGATAATCATGGGGCGGAGTCTGGAGATATGAGGAAGGTGGTGGAAGACAGTCTGGATCATTGAGATAATAGGGGATTCAGAAGTGAGTGAGGAATCAAATATGACACCATGATCATGAAGAATTTGTGAGGGTTTTATTTGAACTCAATATCACAAATTTTGTGGATTTGACAAAATAATTAGGAGCAGGTTTTAATATATCGATCTTTTCTGTGTTGAATTTAAGGAAATCAGCTCATCCAAATATTAACATCACAGATGAAGACAGAGAGGGAGGGAGGGGCTGATGGAGAGTGGTCTTTGGTGGCTGATACAGATTTGTGTATCATTATGAATGAAAACTGAGTGAAAACTGATATAAGTGTATAAATTTAGAAGGGAAAGGGGCCCAGAACAGAACCCTGGGGAACACTGAGCATCAGGAGCAGTGGGAGATTTGTGTTGGTGTGTAGTGAAAAGTAGAGATGAGCAGTAATTAGTTATATTTATTCAATTTCATGCACTGAAGTAAAAGTTTGATGGATTTCTTCTCTCCTGAGTATTTTCAGATCTTAATGATACAGTTTTACTGAAGTGTATTAGAACTTTTTACTGATATATTTTTACCATTAACATTTACTTACTTATTCCTTCATTTAATTTAATTCCTTGTTTAATTTGAGATTATTAATTTTATTAGGAGTGTTCAAGTTCAGATCTGTAGATGTTTAACCTGAAAGGTCACTGAACACATTAATAAACACATCATCTCAACATCTTCATCAAGCTGTTATAGACTGACACCATGCTGTACCTGCAGCTTCACTGGATTAAGGTTTGGTGAAGGCTGGATTTAGGATTAAGGCCAATGTGAGGGTTAGGATTAGGGCCAGGGCGAGGGTTAATATTAGGTTAGAAATTAGGACCAGGCTGAGGGTTTAATATTAGGTTAGAGATTAGGGCCAGGGTGAGAGTTAAGACTATGTTAGAGATTAGGGGCCAGGGTGAGGGTTAAGATTAGGATAGAGATTAGGAACACGGTGAGGGTTAAGATTAGGTTAGAGATTAGGGCCAGGGTGAGGGTTAAGATTATGATATAGATTAGGACCAGGGTGAGGTTTAAGATTGGGTTAGAGATTAGGGCCAGGATAAGGGTTAAGACTAGGTTAGAGATTAGGGCCAGTGTGAGGGTTAAGATTAGGTTATAGATTAGGAACACGGTGAGGGTTAAGACTAGGTTAGAGATTAGGAACCTGGTGAGGGTTTAAGATTAGGATAGAGATTAGGGCCAGGGTGAGGGTTAAATTTAGAATAAAGATTAGGAACAGGCTGAGGGTTAAGATTAGGATAGAGATTAGGGCCAGGGTGAGGGTTAAATTTAGAATAAAGATTAGGACCAGCCTGAGCGTTAATATTAGGTTAGATATTAGGGCCAGGGTGAGAGTTAAATATAAGGATAGAGATTAGGGCCAGGGTGAGGGTTAAAATTAGGATAGAGATTAGGGCCAGAGTAAGGGTTAAGATTAGGTTAGAGATTAGGGCCAGGGTGATGGTTAAGATTAGGATAGAGATTAGGGCCACGGTGAGGTTAAGAGTAGGTTAGAGTTTAGGGTTAAAATTAGGTTAGAGATTAGGGCCAGGGTGAGGTTTTAAGATTAGGTTAGAGATTAGGGCCTGGGTGATGGTTATGATGAGGATAGAGATTAGGGCCAAGGTGAGGGTTAAGATTAGGATAGAGATTAGGACCAGAGTGAGGGTTAAGATTGGGTTAGAGATTAGGACCAGGGTGAGGGTTAAGATTAGGTTAGAGATTAGGGCCTGGGTGATGGTTAAGATGAGGATAGAGATTAGGGCCAAGGTGAGGGTTAAGATTAGGATAGAGATTAGGACCAGAGTGAGGGTTAAGATTAGGTTAGAGATTAGGGTCAGGGTGAGGGTTAAGATTAGGTTAGATATTAGGGCCAAGGTGAGGGTTAAGATTAGGTTAGAGATTAGGGCCTGGGTGATGGCTAAAATGAGGATAGAGATTATGGCCAAGGTGAGGGTTAAGATTAGGATAGAGATTAGGACCAGAGTGAGGGTTAAGATTGGGTTAGAGATTAGGGCCAGGGTGAGGGTTAAGATTAGGTTAGAGATTAGGGCCAGGGTGAGGGTTAAGATTAGGTTAGCAATTAGGACCAGGGTGGGGATTAGGTGTTGCTTAAAGTAAGTACCATATAATGAATGCTACACCTACTTAATGTGACTAATGTATCAACAGAACATCTACAAGATATTTACTTCAGTGTATTCAGATATTTTACTACTGCTACTTCACTGATAAGCAGTTGATGTGTTTATGATTCTCTGTTAAGAGTTTATTAATCATCTATAAAGACCTCTCAAAATAGTGTTACCACAGCATCTATACAGCTTTGTGATTGGTCCCATCTCTGACTTCAGGGTCAAGACCCCGAGGTGGATCCAGTTAGACTCTTGGGAAGTTCTGCACTGCAGGAACACAGAACAGCAGTGTGAGTCGTGTTGTGTGGGGTTTGTAATGTAATGTTAGCACCAAGCTACAGTTCGTGGACATGAAGACTTTATAGCAGCTCCAAGTTAAACACAGATATTTTTGGTTTATCACAGATATTCTGCTTATATATTTTTACTGTCTGTTTCAGTTTTACAGAGACTTCTTCTGTAAAGATCTGAACTGAAGCTGTGTTCACATTAAAGCCTCATCACTCAAATCTGATTCTTTGCTCTAATCTGATCTCTCTGACGTGATGGTTCAGATACGTTTAGGTCAGTGACTCTAATCTGTCATTAATGTGATGAACCGTTGTCCTGAACTGACCCTCATGAGCTCCTCCCACTCAGTGATGTCACGTGACTGAATCACTGCATCATCAGCACAAACTAACGAGCAGAACGAGCTTCTCTGAGAAGATCATTAACTCTGATCAGCTCTCAGCTTCATTATTAGAGCCAGACGGAGGAGAAAAGGGTGAGATGAGCTGCTTTTCCACCGTTTACAGGCTTTAACGTCTGTTCGGCGCTGTTGCCGTGGTAACGCTGAATGATGGCGCAGAGCGATGGAAAAAACCACCTGAATTCCGATCAAAGCGTCACATTAAAGTCATGTGGCCACAAATCGGATACGTATCCGATTTAGGACCACATATGAAAGTGAATCATGTCGGATTTGGAAAGATCAGATTTGTGTCCACACAGTCCTGAAAACTGAAAACAGAGCCTGAATGTCTTCATGTAACAGTTGAACTTCTATTACTGGAATAAATCTTTTAAATAAAGGAATTCTCTGTTGAACAAAACCAGTTAAACTGCTTAGAACCACAAACTCATTTTTAGGTTGAACAGACAAACTACTGTTTACACTCTACTCACCTCTGAATATGATTTCCTAATAAAAGCTGATGAGTCTGAGTTTGTTGAAGGACTTCTTCAGGGACTCCCTCTTTCTCAGGACTGAGAGAAACATCCATTTCATAATCTGTCCAGATCCTTATAATAAACTTTAGAATAAATGAGACTGGAGCTGAACTCTACAGCTAGTTCCAGACCTGTGGAGATCAGGAAATAAACCCCTAAAATCACAAAGCATTTCCAGTCTAATGAACAGAAGAACAAACTCCATCTAAAGTCCTGATTTCCACAGAGTGTGTTATTGTGTGTGTCCATCCTCCCCCTCAGCACCTGCAGTAGAGTCCAGCTGCAGCAGTGCAGTCTCTGTGCAGCTGGACTGAGGGGGGTTTTTGTACACCTACTAAACACTGTGGGAACACCCAGCTACCACTGATCTGATGTAAACTCTGACAGTAATAATTTCCAGCATCTTCAGTCTGGACATTACTGATGGTCAGAGTGAAGTCAGAACCAGATCCACTGCCACTGAAACGAGCTGGAACTCCTGACTGTCTACTGGTAGCGTAGTAGATCAGGAGTTTAGGAGCTTCTCCAGGTTTCTGCTGATACCAGGCTAAGTAGTTACCACCATGAACGCTAGTGCTGGTTCTACAGCTGATGGTAACTGAGTCTCCTGGAGAAACAGTTTTCACTGCAGGAGTCTGAGTCAAGGTCACCTGACCACTAGATCCTGAGAAATTAAAAGAAAAAAAGAATGAAAACATTAAAATAAATGTTGTATGAAACATAAAATACAACAAAATGTACATCAAACAGGACAGAAATTAATTTACACAAAGATAAATGAGTGAGTGACCTTGAGTCCAGAGGGTGAGCATCCAGATGAAGATGGAGACCAAAGTCATGGTTGCTGTGGGTGAAGTTTGTGGGGCAGCAGCTCTCAGTCATGAAGTGTTAAACTCACAGGACTATAAACACTAGCAGAGCACTGAAGCATGGGCTGATCATGCAAAGTGGAGCCTCTATGGAAATGGACTCACCAAACACCTCCATAATAAACACGTCTGATTATTTAGATCTGATTAAAAAGTATCAGCTCAGTTCTGTTCATCCAGTGCTAGACGTTCATTTCTAAAGCTCATCAATAGTTGATGAGTGTAGAAGAGCTCAGGGTGAACAGTGAGGAGTGATGGAGGTTTATGTACAATGACTTCACTGAAATGTAGCACTGTGGTTCTCTTTCAGTGGAGGAACCAAACTCACTGTGAAAAGAGACTTTTATTCTATTTAAACAGGAGATTCATTTAATCCCCTCATTATCAGTGTCACGGTTGGCTCCTCCCAGTCCTGTCCATGTGCTCGTGTTTTGGTTTTGTAACTCCGCCCCTGATTGTTTTCACCTGTCCCTCGTTGTTACGTGTATTTAAGCCCTGTGTTTGCCCCTTGCGTTTGCCAGTCATTGTATCTTTGTATCTTTGTACCTGGTCTTTGTTTGATGTCTGTTTGCTGATCGCTCTGGTTGTTGTCATGTCTATCTCCCGTTCTGTACGTGTCGGCTCATTGACCCTGGACTGTTATGACCACGACCCTGGATTTGCCCCTAATAAATCAGTTTCCAGTTCTTTTGAGTTCAGTCTGAGTTCTTTACTGTGATGAATGGTGATGGTCAGTGTTGTTAGAGAGGGAGTTCAGCTGGAGATTCAGTGCAGTGCTGTGTGTTGATCTTGAGGGAGTTTGGCTGAATGAAGCTGAACATCTGGTGAAAGTGCTGCTCTATTCTGGGAGAAAGAGGACGACTCAGGCCTGTTCATGCAGATCTGAGTTCCACCCCACTGCTCTCTCTCTCTCTCTCTCTGTCTCTCTCGCTCTCTCTCTCTCTCTCTCTCTCTCTCTCTGTCTGACTGTTTACTGCTTAAACCTGCTTGTTTGTGTTCAGCTGGGTGGGCTGTGGGGGGGCTGGTTTCACTTCTTCCTTTAGTGCTGCTTCGTAGTCGTAGTGTCTTGTCCCTCATTAAACTCATCAGGTAATTCTAAAGCCCTTCATGGGTTTAGTCCAGTGTGCTGGACTAAGACTACAAAAGTATGAGGACTGTAGAGCGTTCAGGGCTGGAACTGTTTGATTTGAGGAGTTTGATTTGAAAGGACTTGCAATGAGGTCCGGCTTGAGCGGCGCCATGTAAAGACGTGTTCGAGGCGAACTACAAATTTCAAACTTTCAGCTTCAGTACCAGCATAATACTTAGTAAAATATACTAAAAAGCGTCTCTGTGCAGAGTGAAAAGATGCCCCAAGCACGCGGAAAAAAAGACACGGAAGCCGAAGCTAGCGCGGATCCTCAGTCAACTATGAAGAAGGCCGTGGCGGCCGCTAGCGAACAACAGGCGGTCTTGCAAGCGATCAGCGGTCGCTTGCAGGTCGACTTGCTGGCCAAGATTGACGAGAAGGCCTCAGCACAAGCCGCAGAGCTCCGAGACCAGATCGGAAAATTACAAGCTGAGCTAGGCAACGCGCTGGAGCAAGTGAAAACCAGGGTGGAGGCTACTGAAACTCGCATGGTGGAGCTGGAGGCCTCGGTGAGTGGACACTCAGACTTCATTGTTAGTGTGGAAAAGGACATGCTAACCCTGAGACCTGGCTACACTAAAAGACCGATGTGAGGACCTAGAGGCAAGATCACGTCGCTCCAGTCTGAGAATTATGGGGGTGAAAGAAGGCCGAGAAAGGGGCAAGAATCTAACTCAGTTCGTAGCAAATCTCCTAAAAGACATTCTTAACCTCGAGACGCCCCCACTCCTGGACCGAGCACATCGCTCTCTCCGAAGTAAACCGACGGAGGAAAGTCAGCCATCACGAGCATTAGTGGTAAAGTGTCACTATTTCTCCCAAAAAGAGGCTCATGACAACAGCTGACGGCGACAGGATCCGCGTCCTCCCGGACTTCACTTTGACCGTGAGTAGACGGCGTGCGGCATTTAATGAGATCAGGAGCCTGCTCCGGGGCTGCGAAGGGGTCCGGTACGGTCTGATGTATCCGGCCACGCTGAGAATCACCACATCGGAGGGTACAGAGGTCCGCTTTGAAGACCCAGAAAAGGCGAGGGCGTTCATCAGGAGCAACATGGCAAGTTCGACCCAAACGCCGCTAGCTGATGTGCCAGGTAGCTCCAGGGATATCCAGTCTGTGGTGGAGCACTGAAGGTCTTTCGACTGGCTAACTCAGTCCCGGACTGATGGACATCAACCGTATTTTAGGTGGAGATGGACCATACCGTCATATCACGGAGAAGGGCCGTGAATCAAACCTAGTAAGTCAGTCCTTACATGGACAAGAGGCTTAATTTAGTACAGCGTTACTGTGAACAACTGATTTAGGGATGATAGTGTAGTTCTGAGGAGGATGGCCTACATGGTAAGCAATACAAGAAAATCTGCTGGAAGAGATTTGTGTTTGACTGTTCAGCAGTTGGTAGTGTGTAATGGTTACGTTAGTGAGTTCTTTCTTTCCCCAAGCCCCCCAATTTAGCTGTTTTTGTCTTTTTATTTATTTCTTTCTTTAATTTTTGGATGAATATTTGTTGCAAGGTAGGACCTCAAGGATACTTAGATTTTAAGATGCGTTGTATGTCCGCAGTAGTGGAGCCCAAGACACGTTTTTATACTCTGGGATGATGAGTAGTAGCCAGACACAGAAGGCAATCACAAAACTGGTAACCTGGAACATTCGGGGGTTAAATAATCCGGTAAAGCGCAACAAAATCTTTACACATCTGGAGAAGATGAAGAGTGAAATTGTGTTTATGCAAGAAACCCATATGTTAAATAAAGAATATTTAAAGCTGAAAAGGGGAGGGTTCACACAGGTGTATCACTCAGGGAGTGGGGGTACGTTTAGAGGAGTGGCCATTCTGTTACATAGGAACATTCAGTTTGTGGAGTCAAAAGCCATCACTGATAAAAATGGAAGATACTTGATCATCCAGGAGAAGCTGTTTAATTTGCCTGTAATTTTAGCTAACATATACGCCCATAATTGGGATAACGCTCAGTTCTTTAAGGATGTGTTTTCTCTTCTCCCCCAACTAGATACTCACAGCTTAATTCTAGGAGGGGACTTTAATTGTGTGTTACACCAATCACTCGACCGCTCCAGCCCTAGAACGAACATAGGCAGTAAATCAGCTCAGTGTATTAATTCTTTTCTTTTGGAATATGGAATGATTGACCCTTGGAGATTTAAATATCCAACTCAGAAACAAATTTCCTTTTTTTCCTCAGTACATCACACATACTCCAGGATTGATTATTTTTTAATGGATAGAAAATTGCTCTCATTGCTGAGTTCAGTAGAATATGAAAGTATAGTTATATCAGACCATATTCCAGTGGTACTCGAGCTCCGCTTTCCTGAAAACATACCGCCTGTGCAAATTTGGCGCCTGAACCCAAGACTGTTAGCCGATGACCACTTTGTTAAATTCATTAAATCCCAAATAGATTTTTTTCTTGAAACAAATGAATCTCCTGAAATTAGCTATAGGACACTATGGGAAACCCTAAAAGCATTTATAAGAGGGCAAATTATTTCATACACTGCAGGTGAAAACAAAAGGAAAACAAAACGCACTACAGGAATTGCAGACAGAATAAAAATGATTGATCAACTATATTCGGTATCATCAAATGAGGACCTATATAAGGAGAGACTTTTGCTACAGACAGAATTTGACTTATTAACCAATGAGAGGACGATAGATCTGTACATGAAGTCTCGGCAGAGCTATTATGAATCTGGCGAACGAGCTATTAAGCTCTTGAATCACCAGCTAAAACTTTATATCAGCTATTCATAATTCTGAGGGCAAGGTGGTTATTGATCAAAAGCATATTAATGACCAATTTAAAGTTTTTTACAAAGACTTATACACGTCAGAGAGGAATAACACTGAACTTATAGAAGGCTTCTTCAGTAACCTACAGGCTCCTACTCTCGGAGAAGCTGAGAAGTCCAGATTAGAAGGAACTATGGAAGAGATAGTTACCGCAGTTAAAAAAATGAGGTCGGGAAAGGCGCCGGGCCCGGATGGGTTCCCTATTGAGTTCTACCGAACATTCTCTACTCAGATAACGCCTCTCCTCTGTCGTGTCTTTGAGGAGATATTAGAAAAGGAAGCCCTGCCCTCAACAATGACAGAAGCGGTAATATCAGTTCTTCTTAAAAAGAACAAGGATCCACTTAAATGTGAATCGTATCGTCCAGTCAGTCTTCTCTGCTGCGACTACAAAATTTTAAGCAAGGTGCTGGCAACCAGGCTTGAATCAGTTATGTCTAAAATAATCCACCCAGACCAGACCGGATTCATTGCTGGTAGACAATTATCCAATAATCTTCGTAGGCTATATAATGTGTTATATCTACCTAATAATGAGACTAGTCCAGAAGTTATCCTTTCATTAGACGCGCATAAAGCATTTGACAGGATCGAATATAATTATTTGTTTGCAGCATTGAGGACATTCGGCTTTGGGCCAACTTTTATCTCCTGGGTCAAGATATTGTATAAATCACCCAAAGCGATGGTCCAAACGAACCATATTCTATCCACATCTTTTCGTATTTACAGAGGCACGAGACAAGGCTGTTCTCTGTCTCCAATACTCTTCAATTTAGCTATAGAGCCTCTGGCATTAGCACTGAGAAACAGCGTCAGCATGTCCGGAATTAACAGGGAAGGGCAAATTCATAAACTGTCGTTGTATGCCGATGATCTCCTCCTCTTT
The DNA here is from genome assembly GCF_015220715.1 of Pygocentrus nattereri. Classification (NCBI taxonomy): domain Eukaryota; kingdom Metazoa; phylum Chordata; class Actinopteri; order Characiformes; family Serrasalmidae; genus Pygocentrus; species Pygocentrus nattereri. Next base: position 2,603,704 of record NC_051221.1, on the reverse strand, counting down.
CTATCAGATTCAAATACATCTATACCCGCAGCTCTGAACATTATTTCTGATTTCGGACGAACATCTGGATATAAAATTAACTTGACTAAAAGTCTCCTATTTCCCATTAATGAGAAAGCTCATCAGATGTCATTTCAGCACTTCCCATTTTTAGTAACTAAGGATAAGTTCACATACCTAGGGGTAACGGTGACATCTGCTTATAAAGATTTGTTTGATAATAATTATAAACCGGCGCTGGATAAGGCTCGGCAGGACTTTGAACGATGGTCATCCCTTCCTCTTTCTCTTGCGGGTAGGATTAACTCAGTTAAAATGACAGTGATGCCAAGAATTTTATTTTTGTTCCAAACTATTCCGATATTTATTCCTAAGGCCTTCTTTAAAGAGTTAAACAAAATTACATCCACTTTCATCTGGAATAGGTCTCTTCCCCGGATAAGGAGGGAATTCTTAGAAGGACAGAAAGAAGAGGGGGGATTAGCCTTGCCAAATTACATGTACTACTATTGGGCAGCTAATATTCACAAACTAGGTTTTTGGGCCCTAGACCCATCAGATGAAGAACTTCCAGCCTGGGCTCTGATGGAACAACGTTCCTGTAACCCAGTGTCACTGCTCTCTCTTATCTGTGCCCCATTACCGCTTAGCAAACGTCTTTCCACCAACAATCCAGTGGTGAGTGGTTCACTGAAGATCTGGACTCAGTTTAGGACTCATTTTAACATGAGACAGGCTCTCCCTTCTGCTCCTATTACAGCAAATGCTCACTTCCCTCCATCACTTATTGACTCTACATTCCAAGTTTGGGTGAGGAAGGGTGTCAGTCGTGTAAAAGACCTGTTCAGAAGCAACAGTTTGATCTCATTCGAACAGTTGAAATCAGACTTTGACGTCCCACAATCAGATTTTTTTAGATACCTCCAAGTACGCAGCTTCATTAAAAAATATTTCTCACCATCCTTGACAACACCTGAGAGGAACTGGATTGATGATTGTTTAAGCATTAATCCTTTAGACAGGGGAGTGGTATCCATCCTATATGAAAATATTCAAAGAGTCGCCTCCCCTACTCTGAATCATATAAAGGCACAGTGGGAGGAGGAATTAGGAGCGGAAATCTCAGAGGAAGCCTGGCAGAGGGCCGTGCAGTGGGTGCATTCATCTTCAGTGTGTGTAAGACATGGATTACTGCAGTTCAAGGTTCTTCATAGGTTACACTTTTCCAGAAGTAAACTTGCAAAATTATATCCCAGTAATGATCCAACATGCCTTAAATGTAAAAAAGATCCAGGCACCCTTAGTCATATGTTTTGGACATGCCCACAACTATTAGACTTTTGGATGGGAATTTTTAAATCCTTTTCACATATTTGGAATACAAATTTCAAACCTAACCCCCTAACAGCTTTATTTGGGGTAGTCCCAGTAGACATACTTCTAACTTCAGACCAATCAGAAGTGGTAGCCTTTTCCACGCTACTAGCTAGACGTATGATCCTTCACAGGTGGAAGAAGGCCCAGCCGCCATCTCACAAAAATTGGGTCAAAGAAGTTATGGCACATCTCAAACTAGAGCATATGAAACACACTACTAGAGGGTCAACTAGGAGGTACTATAAATGCTGGCAACCATTTATGTCACATTTCGCGTCACACTAAATTCAGCAGCCATCTTTTTGTATTAATATTATTTACCTTTTTTTTTTTTTTTTTCCTTCTCTGCATCAGTCAGAATTATAAAGTATGCTAGCTAGAATAGCGATGGGGTGGACTCAGGGGCTTAAGAGTGTTTGTTGATGTATCTGTCTTTTGTTCTGTATTTGCATGTTATTGAAAAACCAATAGAAATACAATAATAATAATAAAAGGACTTGCAATAAAGATGTCAAATCAAATTTTGTGTGTTTTCTGTGATAATGTGGACATTCATGAAAACATTTGACATTCTGTGTAACTTGGATACCGCAAAGGTCTCTATCCACTGGAATTCCTTGGAGAAATATAAGGAAACACAGTTATTCCAGAGTAAATATGTAAAAGTTCCACTTTATAATAAGTGGACAGTTCCTGTGTAGTTGATATGTAGGTCCTGTGTAATGGAGTGGTAATATAAACGTTGCTTTGGAGGTGGTACAACACATTTAATTAAGGTCTTTAAAGTTAGATTTTAGGATAAGGGGACGTCTCCTGCACCGTCACATTGCAGAATGGTTTAAAGCTGAAACTGGTTACAGTGTCACGGCGCTAGCAGCATAGATATTATCTAAACGTTGGGAAAGCTGGCTGGTCCAGTGTAATAATGTGTTACTGCAAGTTATTCCATACTTTCTTTTACTGCTGGACATGACCAGAACTAAACTGCTGTTCCAGTCTAATTACAAATGTAATTACACTTGTTATTACCCTCATGTAATTACGTGAGTGAGAATAGACTGTTACGACTATCAAGATACACGTGTGTAATTACATGGGGCAAACTGAAGGTGATACACGTGTGTAATTACATGGGGCAAACTGAAGGTGATACACGTGTGTAATTACATGGGGCAAACTGAAGGTGATACACGTGTGTAATTACATGGGGCAAACTGAAGGTGATACACGTGTGTAATTACACAACTTGTGCTTCTGTAATCAATTTGTAACAGTGATTAAATTATATGTAGTTACATTGTTGTTACATATGTTATTTATATGTAACTACACAGTTATTATGGACACATAATATAAAGTGGGACCAGTCATTCTTTGTGGAAATCATGGACACTGTGTCCTCCGGGACTCAACACTCAAGTACATGAACTAAAATAAATATCAATATAAAATAAACTCCCCTGAGCTTTTTTCAAACCATAATATCTTTACTTTTAGATACGCACAAAAGTCAGTATATGAATCTACATTTCACTGTTTCTTTTTTTCTGTGTTTAACTTCATCATTCAATTCAATTCAGTTCAGTTCAACTTTATTGTCATTGTACAATACAGGGTAGTACAGTATAATGAAACACTATGGGGCGACTTTTCCAGTGCAGTAATAAGAGATGCATAGTAAACAGGGCAGAGACTAAAGACAGTAAAAGACAGACAGAATGTGCGGTCAGTAGGTTCAGGTGTCCAACGTAGACAAGATGTGTGTAGGCGAGTGTTATAGGTGTCCTGGACGTATAGACAGTTAGTGCATAGTCAGATATTCAAGTGTATCAGGTATAGAGACAGAAATGTGCTGGTGAACTGCAGTCCAGTAAATGCAGAAGTACTAGTGGTGTAAACAGTGGTCAGTATATAAAGTCTACAGTGCAGGTACAGAGGAGCAGCATAACGTTCAGGTAACATCTTAAATAAACAGTTACAGTATAAATATTTACATATACTAGAAATAAGGCTTAGCCAGAGATGAAGTGCACAGCATACAGTCCTCTGAGCTGGTGGAGCTCAGTGTGTAGAGGGCTGGGTGGTCAGGCTGGTCAGTAACAGCGCTGCCAGTCACAACATTTATGCTGTTTTTAGATTGGGAACATCTTTGACTTCAGAGTCAGACTCCATAGTGGATCACTTCAACAGCACACGAGCTGCTGCTGACCACTGTGTCCATCAGGTCCAGTTAGACTCTGGGGAAGTTCTGCACTGTAGGAACACAGAACAACAGTGTAAGTCGTGTAGTGTGAAAGGTGTTGAGAGAGAAAGAGCAGCTTCAAATCAGACTCCAGTGAAAGTGTTGATACTTCAGTGAAATCATGACTGAAGTAGCAGTAAAACTATAAATTAAATAGGAGTAAATAAAAAGATCAGATCCAAAATATATCAGAACTCTGAGTTTCTCTATAGAACTCAGTCCTGAACTGTGACTTTTAGAGCTAGACCTTCAGTTCAGGTCATTACTGTAGAAAATCAGTCATAAATAAATAAATAAATCAATAACAGGAACAGTGATCTGCTGTAGACGTTAAATGTTGAGGGGACAGGATTCATTTGAATCAGTTCATGTGGACGTCTAGTTTAGCACATCTAAGCGGTTTGTAATGTAATGTTAGCTCCAAGCTAACGGTGGTGCACATGTAGAGTTTTATAGCAGCTCTGACTTAAACTCAGATGTTCAAAGCTTATAACAGACATTCTGTTTCCATAGTTTAGTGTTTCAGTTTTACAGAGAATTCAGTAAAGATCTGAACTTCATGTCTGTCTCTGAACATTACTGGAGGAGTCTGAAGGTCTTCATGCTGTAAAATTTGAGTGAACTGGTTTTACTGAAATAAACACTCTAAAAGTGTTATTTCAACTGAATGAGGCCAGAAAAGATGATTGTTACCACATGAAGTAATTATTTGAGGTTAAACAGATGAATTACTGTTTAGAGTCTACTGACCTCTGAATATGATCTCCTACTAAAAGCTGATGAGTCTGAGTTTGTTGAAGGACTTCTTCAGGGACTCCCTCTTTCTCAGGACTGAGAGAAACATCCATTTCATAATCTGTCCAGATCCTTATAATAAACTTTAGAATAAATGAGACTGGAGCTGAACTCTACAGCTAGTTCCAGACCTGTGGAGATCAGGAAATAAACCCCTAAAATCACAAAGCATTTCCAGTCTAATGAACAGAAGAACAAACTCCATCTAAAGTCCTGATTTCCACAGAGTGTGTTATTGTGTGTGTCCATCCTCCCCCTCAGCACCTGCAGTAGAGTCCAGCTGCAGCAGTGCAGTCTCTGTGCAGCTGGACTGAGGGGGGTTTTTGTACGCCTACTAAACACTGTGGGAACACCCAGCTACCACTGATACTGTGTGCACTCTGACAGTAATAATCTCCTGCATCTTCAGTCTGGACATTACTGATGGTCAGAGTGAAGTCAGATCCAGATCCACTGCCACTGAAACGAGCTGGAACACCTGACTGTCTACTGGTAGCGTAGTAGATCAGGAGTTTAGGAGCTTCTCCAGGTTTCTGCTGATACCAGGCTAAACAGGGACTACCTGAACAAGTTCCTACTGCAGGGCTGGTTCTACAGCTGATGGTAACTGAGTCTCCTGGAGAAACAGTTTTCACTGCAGAAGTCTGAGTCACAGTCACCTGACCACTGGATCCTGAAAATAAAAGAAAAAAAGAATGAAAATATTAAAAGAAATATTGTATGAAACGTAAAATACAACAAAATGTACATCAAACAGGACAGAAATTAATTTACACAAAGATAAATGAGTGAGTGACCTTGAGTCCAGAGGGTGAGCGTCCAGAGGAAGATGGAGACCAAAGCCATGGTTGCTGTGGGTGAAGTTTGTGGGGCAGCAGCTCTCAGTCATGAAGTGTTAAACTCACAGGACTATAAACACCAGCAGAGCACTGAAGCGTGGGCTGATCATGCAAAGTGGAGCCTCTATGGAAATGGACTCACCAAACACCTCCATAATAAACACGTCTGATTATTTAGATCTGATTAAAAAGTATCAGCTCAGTTCTGTTCATTCAGTGTTAGACGTTCATTTCTAAAGCTCATCAATAGTTGATGAGTGTAGAAGAGCTCAGGGTGAACAGTGAGGAGTGATGGAGGTTTATGTACAATGACTTCACTGAAATGTAGCACTGTGGTTCTCTTTCAGTGGAGGAACCAAACTCACTGTGAAAAGAGACTTTTATTCTATTTAAACAGGAGATTCATTTAATCCCCTCATTATCAGCTGCAGATCATGATGACCAGCTGGTCTGAGGTCAGTGAGGTTCTCCTGGATGAAGACATTCACAGGTTTTAATGAGAGGTTTGAACTGTTTCTATGACACTTCATCTGATGGTAGTTAGATTAGGAGTTAGGAAAGTTCTAGTTGTTCCACTGTGGAAAGAGGAACCAGTGAATGTTCTCCAGTGCTAGAACGCATTAGTGGTGCTGCATAGTTTCCAGTTCTTTTGAGTTCAGTCTGAGTTCTTTACTGTGATGAATGGTGATGGTCAGTGTTGTTAGAGAGGGAGTTCAGCTGGAGATTCAGTGCAGTGCTGTGTGTTGATCTTGAGGGAGTTTGGCTGAATGAAGCTGAACATCTGGTGAAAGTGCTGCTCTATTCTGGGAGAAAGAGGACGACTCAGGCCTGTTCATGCAGATCTGAGTTCCACCCCACTGCTCTCTCTCTCACTCTCTCTCTCTCTCTCTCTCTCTCTCTCTCTCTCTCTCTCTCTCTCTCTGTCTCTCTCTCTCTCTCTCTCTCTCTCTCTCTCTCTCTGTCTCTCTCTCTCTCTCTCTCTCTCTCTCTCTCTCTCTGTCTCTCTCTCTCTCTGTCTCTGTCTGTCTCTCTCTCTCTCTCTCTCTCTCTCTCTCTGTCTCTCTCTCTCTCTCTCTCTCTGTCTCTCTCTCTCTCTCTCTCTCTGTCTCTCTCTCTCTCTCTCTCTCTGTCTCTCTCTCTCTCTCTCTCTCTCTCTCTCTGTCTCTCTCTCTCTCTGTCTCTCTCTCTCTCTCTCTCTCTCTCTCTCTCTGTCTCTCTCTCTCTCTCTCTCTCTCTCTCTGTCTGACTGTTTACTACTTTAAACTGCTTGTTTGAGTTCAGCTGGGTGGGCTGTGGGGGGCTGGTTTCACTTCTTCCTTTAGTGCTGATAACTGTGAGTGTGTCTTGGTCTTAGTGTATCAAACCTCCTTCAACTCATCAGGGGATCATTAAGCTCTGCATCAGGTCAGTCAGGTGTTTTAGAGTGAGAATACAGTAATATGTAGAGTGTTCAGTCTCCAAGACTGGAACCGACCACCACTGTGGGTCAGTCTTTGAGAATAAAACATAGAAAGAAATAAGCCTAAAGGTCTAAATCAAGTTTAGCACAGCTCCAGCTAAATGTGGTGAGGCTTTACAGTGTGGGCACTGAAGATAGGAGTAGTAATAGTAGAAGAAACTGAATAGAGAGACGAGGTCTGCTTTTACTTTTACTGGAGGGATATTTTACCTTGGATGTCTCTACTTTAACTCAAGTACATGATTTGTGTATTAATATAAATATTAATCTACATTAATAGTTACTCGTATTAATGTTTTTTGGACTGACGTATGTCCACTTGTCTGACAGAATCCGATCACAGAAGACGAATTCTGTTCATACTTGTCTTCAGATGTTGATGAGAGATGTCTGGATCACCTCCAAATGTGGTTTGAGTGATCTGATCTTTAACTGTTCACAGTGCATCTTGTTTACTCCTTGCTTTACACGTGGACAAGCGACACCGACCAGGCCACTGAAAACTGTCCTGATTCTGATGGGCATCTTATTCATTCAGTTTCAAGTTTCCATGAGCACTACTTAATACACTGCATCCCTAATTAATTCAATAAGTATCTTTCTACAGTACATTCTTTCAGGTACTGTAACTTGCCATATATAATTATTTGCTAATTATAACTAGTTACCACAAGTAATTATGAAACACTTACAGGGGCTTGTATTATTAGAATGTGTGTCCCAGATCAGGCCACAATATGTGGCCAAACACTGCCTGTAAGTTGGCATGACATGAAGCAAGCATGAAGTTTTATCTTAAAGAATTACGAGCCTGAACAGTTTGCTTGTCACGATTGGCCCCTTCCAGTCCTGTCCATGTGTTCATGTTGTGGTTTGATCTCCCATGTGTTCATGTTTGGTTTATTCCATGTGTGTTTGTTTGGTGTTCTAGTCCTGCCCCTTGTTTTTTTACTCCTCCCCTGATCGTCTCCACCTGTTGTTCACCTGTCCCTCGTTATCCCTGTTGTATTTAAGCCCTGTGTTTGTACTTGGTCTTAGCTGGTCTTTGTATTGGTCTTTGTTTGCTGTATTAGTCTTTGTTGTTTGATTGTTGGTGTTTCTCGTCATGTCTGCATCTGAATATCTCTGTGTTGGCTCTATGACCTTGGACTGTTTTGACCACAACCCTGGATTTGCCCTCAGTAAAAGTCGCTTACCTCCGCACATGCGTCCGCTACCTCGCTCCTTGTTACATTGCTTGTGTGGTGATGCATGTCTGGTGTTAAATGCTGCACAATAAAATATTATAACCAGTTATACGTTTCCTTTTTCTCTGCTGCAGAAAGACGTCACTGAAACACAAAGAGCTTGAATAGTGAAGGCAATGATTCTTTACCTCAACGGAGATCCTGAAAACCTCATAAGGGAGTATCTTGTAAGTATTTTGGCCTCTGGTTTTTCTACAGAATTACTTTTCTGTTTGTGCTTTTTGGAGCTTTTTCTAAACAAACTAAGATGAATAAACTCACGATAAAGGAACATCACCCAGTGCAGTGGTGGGACTCTGGCTTGTTTTTGAAAGCTTTTGGACAATAGTGGCGGTCTATGGCACAGAAGAATAAGATAAATCAGGCTTTGCTTACACACACACACACACACACACACACACACACACTCACACACACACAATGCTTGTGAGTAGATCAGTTCGATGTTGGTTTGACTCCAAACATTTATTTTTTGACAATAAGAAAAATAGAAACTTGCCATGCATCCTTCAGCTGAGAGAAGACATTCTTGCCACACTTGCATATTAAAATCATTTATTAGCAGCAGTTTCTGGAATATTCCAAGGTATAATTTATGGATGTTCTGTTGACAACAGGTTTTTTTGTGGCTTTTGCCTGTTTTAGCTGAAGGTTTATTTGTTCTATTTTTGAGGATGTTGGAGAAAACCAGGAGATGGAGCAGACAATTCTAGGAATCTTTGCCGTAAAGAAGGACGGTGCAGAACCCACAGATGAGCTGGAAGATGTTGGAATAATCATCGAAGGTGTGAAAGTGCTTTGTGACCTTGGTAACGTTGCAAATGCAGTCGCTGTTTGGCCTCATGTACGCATTGGACTTGAGCTACCCACCCAACCCTAAGTACACATTTGAGGTTCTACAAAAACTTGTGCTGGAACTGGACGGCAGACATCCCTCAAGAAAGGCTCAAGTGCTAAAAAACAAACTGCTTGAAGGAACAACGTAGACGTGAAACTGCAATTGAATGTGGAGCCCTTTATTTGAACACTCTGAGGTGGAAGGAGGCTTTGAGCTTGGGAAATAAGCCAATCAATCTTTTTGGATCCATATGTTGAACTGTCATGGTTATGCGTTGTAAGATGCATAATGTCAATGTTTTAACAATGTTCACAAAAGAGAGACGAGACGAGCTTAACAGTAAAAATACGGGTGTTGCATTTTTATGTCCATAAAAAATGGATATAAAAAAATAATGGCATAAATGAGTCCAAAAACATCTCATTTTGCCCAAAGTAGCAAGAATATGAGGGTAACCACTGAGGGTAAGCCACTGCCACCTAATTAAGATGCGTATTTTACGTTAGTGTTTGATCTCTTTACCATGACATGTTGGTTTAAACATGTACTGTAATAATATTCTGGTTAAGTTTGGTGCATTTTGATTTATTTATTTATTTATTTTAACACTACTGAAGCGGCAAGGGAAAGAAAACATTTTTATTTAGTTATTTTATTTTGAAATATTTGTGACTACATTGGTTCGCCCTTTATTTGAGTATTGTTTTCTGCTTATGCTAATTTGACCTTGACATTGAAAAGAGATTTTAGATTTTCAGTCAAAATTTCCAGTGACGATGTGTTTTACAAACTAAAACTTGGTGGGGATCTGATTTGACAGTTTTCTGACATGTAAACTTTTTTTCGAAAGTTATTTAAATGTTTATTTTCAACCGTTTTCGTTCTGCCCTCTGTTGGAAAGCTTACCTTTTTGGTCTGGGCAAGTCCCATTCTGATGCTACAGCTGACCAGGTTTGAAGTAAATTGATAATTATTTCACTCGAATAAAGTGACTTCAAAGTGAGTTCAATGTACTTTGGGGATTTTTTTTGACAAGTTTGGCGAGTGTACTTAAAATAACTGTCATTGCTAAAATGAAAAGCAGCTGAGTAAAATGAAATTCAGTAGTTGCTCTAATTATTTGTCAGGTTGGAAGGATGAAGTGTAGTTAATCCTATTAAATACAGCTGAATATCAGTGGTCCAACATTGTTACATTTACATAAGTTCAACATAAGTTGGTACAATGAAATCATTCTGTTGCCATTAATCAGCACAATTAAGAAAAACAAAACAAAAACATTTTGTTAGGTTGATGTTGGTCAGTTTAGTTGGCTACACATAAACCTATTAAGTAAATTAGTTAATTAGTTAATTAATAAAGTAAATTAATTAAATCCAAGCAGACCATATTAGTTATGTTGGTTTTACTTGATGTTTAATGATATGAATTAATTATATCTAACACAACTCAGTTTAGTGGAAATAGTTGAGATAACTGGATTAAGTAAATCCAATTAATTATTTTTTTTAGCATAGAGTCCAGCTGCAGCAGTGCAGTCTCTGTGCAGCTGGACTGAGGGGGGTTTTTGTACACCTACTAAACACTGTGGGAACACTTCACCAACACTACTGAAATAATGGTGACTGTGACAGTAATAATCTCCTGCATCTTCAGTCTGGACATTACTGATGGTCAGAGTGAAGTCAGATCCGGATCCACTACCACTGAAACGAGCTGGAATACCTGACTGTCTACTGGTAGCCCAGTAGATCAGGAGTTTACAAGCTTCTCCAGGTTTCTGCTGATACCAGGATAGACGGTTATTGTTATATACTGCAGGGCTGGTTCTACAGCTGATGGTAACTGAGTCTCCTGGAGAAACAGTTTTCACTGCAGGAGTCTGAGTCACAGTCACCTGACCACTGGATCCTGAGAAAGTAAAAGAAAAAAAGAATGAAAATATTAAAAGAAATATTGTATGAAACGTAAAATACAACAAAATGTACATCAAACAGGACAGAAATTAATTTACACAAAGTTAAATGAATGAGTGACCTTGAGTCCAGAGGGTGAGCGTCCAGATGAAGATGGAGACCAAAGTCATGGTTGCTGTGGGTGAAGTTTGTGGGGCAGCAGCTCTCAGTCATGAAGTGTTAAACTCACAGGACTATAAACACTAGCAGAGCACTGAAGCATGGGCTGATCATGCAAAGTGGAGCCTCTATTAGAAGTGAAATATTCCCTTTAATGTCCAGCAGAGGGCGCTCTCTTATTGTGCAGTTCTATCTGTCTCTGCCTTTCATTTGAGGGTCTCTGCAGCTACGACTGCCACCCAGTCTGTCTGGATCAGGGCTGGAGGACTTTCTGGTGGAGGAAACAATGAAAACAGTAAGAACCTTTTCATCTATTACTTTTAGAAGAACTTTTATCTAGAACATTTTCTACCAATTTAAAACTGTATATTTAGTGTTTAGGAAGTTCAGTGTGTCTGTTGTGTAAATTCTAAAGGACCAAGCGAGTCCTCAGTTTAGATATTTCACTGCTTATAAAATAATCCTTGTTGGGAATAAAAGGCAGAACGTGTGCAGATCTACAGTGTGTAGTTTATTCCATTATTAGATGATTGTAGAACCCATTAATATTGTACTATAGGTCAGAAATAGTGCGTGTAGAGGCTGAAGAGAGCGGCGTGTTTAGAGCAGGAGGTTTTTGTACAGCCAGTAAACCAGTTTGTATCACTGTGGTGGACTTTTGGTGGAGGAACCAAACTGTCAGTTGGAAGTAAGTCCACTTTTCCTCCTTATTCAAAAGGAATCTTTTATTAAAATGATTATGGATCAACAGTACAGACGTACTTGATGTTCTTCTAAATCAGTTCTGATCCAAATTTGAATGTATTTCATTAGAACTTGGCTGAAGTGTGGCGAGCGTGGAGCTTTAGGCTTTACCACGAGCTCCTGTTTCTGAACTGGATTTCTTTTCTTTAAAACACTAATATTTCCTAAAGGTTTCCTGTGAAGTGTTCAGTAATGACATTTCTTTAAAAAGATCAGATGTAGAGCTGGATTGTAGTGTCAGTGTTGGGCTCCATTACAGCAGTTCTGTCTCCATCTGGAAGCCACAATGTGGAGGTTATTATGAGCAGCGTTTTCTGCTCTAAAGCTTTGAAGCCATAGTACATGGAGACTGCAGCTCCATTTATTTAGGGATTATTTATTGTTTTGGAGGAAATAAAATCATGTTCCATTTCAAATTTCCCATCACAGGATGTGCAGAATGTCCGAGTTTTACTGAGTGAAATTCAGTAATATTTTCTAATGTAAATGGAAATGAAGTGCAGCTATGAATGTGATTGGAAATATGAGTTTGTGTGTGAAACGGTTGAGTTTAAGGTTGTAATTAGAGTTTGGTTTTTAATGCATCACTGAACTCAGTTGTGCTCTGTTAGAAATAAGGGAAATGAAACTGTGTGTGTGTCCTAGGTGTGGCCGCGCCCACCCTCACGGTCCTGCCCCCCTCCAGCGTGGAGCTGCAGCAGGGGAAGGCCACACTCATGTGTTTGGCCAACAAGGGCTTCCCCTCAGACTGGAGGCTGAGCTGGAAGGTGGACGGGAGCAGCTGGAGCTCGGGGGTTAGCCAGAGCCCCGGGCTTCTGCAGAAGGACGACGGCCTCTACAGCTGGAGCAGCACCCTGACCCTCCAGGAGGACCAGTGGCTAAAGAAGACAGTGACCTGTGAGGCCACCAAGGACTCCCAGCCTCCTGTCAGCCAAACCCTGAGGAGAGAGCAATGCACTGGGCAGTGAGCGTCCACGCGTGTGTTGGAGCTGCTAGAGCTCCTCTTGATCTTCAGTGAGCTCAAACATGGCTCTGCTTAATGCTCTGATCTTCATCTCATCACTTCATCATCACAATAAAGAGTTTCAGTATTAATATCTACAGTCTTTCATTGTTTATTATGTTATTTTCCTGTTTTTTCAAGCAAAGAATAAACATTTAAACAGCTCTTTGATCTGTAATTCACTGGAATCAAGTTTGTTTATTTCTCTTCTAAAAATAAAGCTTGTAGATTTGATTAACTGCAGTGTTTCCACTTTTGTGTCATGATTTTTTGAGGTTTTATTGTAAAGATTTTAATGATGACACAATTATTTATTTTTCAAAAAGTCATACCAAACAAGATTATAGTCCATAACACTTTCCATTATTAGAAAATAAATGAACCAATACAAACTCAGAAAAATAACAAATATACAAATAAAACCATAAACAAGTCGTTATCAGGATAACAGATCAACTCTGTCCCAATAAAATCAAATCTTTATTCAGTTTTGTATAAATGTAATGTTTCTGATTCAGAGACTCTAAAGAACTCTTGACTCTATCAGCCACTTTCATTAACCTGAAAACTCTGATGCATCACACTGTTGTCCACCCAACCAGGCACTATTTGTTTTAATAAAATTGTGTTTTTAATAGTAATAAGTTTCATTTTTATAGCGCCTTCCCCACAAGGTTGGTTTATATATAAAAATTATTGAAATTCAGAGAAAAGCAAATCACTGAGAAACAGGCAGATTTTGATTTGTGTCTTAAAGACCGAGACAAATGTGAGATCATGCAGACTTTGAGGAAGTGAGTTTCAAAGTTCTGGACCTGTTACAATGAACCACTGTCTGAGGATGATCTGAACAGGGGTAAAGAAAGCAGTACCAGAAGACCTGAGTGTACGAGCTGGTGTGTAGAGATACTCATAAACACACTAATCAGCATTTCTGCATCACTGCTACTGAGCATGAGACGGACCCTGGAAATGTTATAGAGGAGACTGAAGGTGGTTTAATCAGTGAGCTGATATGATAATCAATAGAAAGTGATAAATTAAATCCGTCACCTAGATCAAAAACAGGTTCTGAGGGTTTTACATGAACTCCGTCAATGTTAAAGCTCATATCAGAGTGAGTGCAAGTAAATATTTTGGGGGTAATTAGGACATCAGTCTCATCAGAGTTAAGCATGAGGAAATTACAGCTCTCACAACTTGTAATATCCCAACAGACAGTTAGAGAGGGAGGGGGCAAGAGATTAGAGGAGTTGAAGCTGATTTATATCTGTTTCTCATTCACATAACAAAGAAAACTGAGTCCATGCTGATGAATTATATGGCCCTGTGAAAGTGTGTAAATTATAAAGAGTAGGGGGCCAAGGACAGAACCCTGGGGAACCCCTTGAGCAACATGAGAGACATTTTCTAGTAGTTTAGCAGTGAAAGGGAGTTTCGAATTTGGTCTGACATTATTTAAATTTGTTGAATCTGAACCAGATTTCTTCATGACCGGCACAACTGCAGCAGGTTTTAGTTGGAACAGGACAATTCCAGACATTCAAGATTACTCAGGTGAGAAATAGGAGTAGAGATAACTGGAAGACTTTTGTTGGTATGGCACTGGACGGATTTAACTGGTATGTTGTGATCTCTGAAATAAACTCCTGAAAAGGTTATTTGTAGAAGCAATTTTATTATGCAGAAACAGGAGAAGTTCCTCAGATAGCTCAGCAGAGCCAGAAACATTAGATGCAGGGGGTTAATGTGTTTGTTAACTGTGGTAAAGAGTGACAGAGGCCTGAAATGAACACTGCTGAATATAGAAGACATGTGGTGTGAAGGTTTCTTCTAAAGCTGATGAAGGTGGCAGCCTACTGCTCTCTTGACCTGGAGCTCAGGAGTGGAACAAGGACAGGAGTGAGAAGAGGGTAAAAGCCAGGTCTTCAAGGAGGCATGAGCTTCAGAAGCTTTAAAGAGAGAGTAACTGTAATTTGAGAGCATCTCTACTGGATAGCATTAATTAATAGAGTAAAGAGGAAAGGAAGATTGCATGGAGATAGAAAAGGGCAGAGGATCAACCGACTGAAGGTCATGATAGGATATTGTGGTTTCTGTCTTAGATTAAGTGGAGAAAACCTAAAACTGAATTCAAGCAAATGATCAGAGACACCACACTTGGAACCAGAAACACCAACATCATTCAGACCAGAGAAAGAAACTAAATCAAGTATGTGATCATGAGAGTAATGAGATCTACATCCTGAGTTAAATTAAAGCATTCAAACATGTTAAAGTGAGTAAATGTGAAGAAAAGCTAGATTTGCAGCATCTTCACCTGCTCTCTTCTCCAGGGTCTCCACCTCTATTGAAGAGAAGAATCGCATCATCTGCAAATGTCTTTTCTCATGACTGCACTGAATGGAGTGTTTGGGGATGTATCTCCTCACAGTACTGAGTTCATAAAGGCACAACTCTTTTAGTGGTAACACTTTAAATCATTAGTCTGTGCTTTATAAATGAAATGCTTGGTTTTAGTAAATGTGATTATTCAGTAATCAGCTCCACTCATATGTTCAACAGTGGACTGCGCTGAAAGTTAAAGAACCAACACTGATTCAGATCATGATGACCAGCTGGTCTGAGGTCAGTGAGATTCTCCTGGATGAAGACATTCACAGGTTTTAATTAGATGTTTCAACTGTTTCTATGACACTTCATCTGAGAGTAGTTAGATTAGGAGTTATGAAAGTTCTAGTTGTTCCACTGTAGAAAGAGGAACCAGTAAATGTTCTCCAGTGCTAGAACGCATTAGTGCTGCTGCATAGTTTCCAGTTCTTTTGAGTTCAGTCTGAGTTCTTTACTGTGATGAATGGTGATGGTCAGTGTTGTTAGAGAGGGAGTTCAGCTGGAGATTCAGTGCAGTGCTGTGTGTTGATCTTGAGGGAGTTTGGCTGAATGAAGCTGAACATCTGGTGAAAGTGCTGCTCTATTCTGGGAGAAAGAGGACGACTCAGGCCTGTTCATGCAGATCTGAGTTCCACCCCACTGCTCTCTCTCTCTCTCTCTCTCTCTCTCTCTCTCTCTCTCTCTCTCTCTCTCTCTCTCTGACTGTTTACTGCTTAAAATTGCTTGTTTGTGTTCAGCTGGGTGGGCTGTGGGGGGCTGGTTTCACTTCTTCCTTTAGTGCTGCTGATGACCATCAGTGTGTCAGTCAAATAATAACCTGTTTTATTTCTACTGCACCTTTATTAAACTCAAAGCAGGTAACAGTGAAACAGAACAAGTGCAGAAACAAACAGAAAGAGCTCTAACATACAGGAGAAAAGCATCAGCTCCATCTGAATGAACATGTAAAGGGAGGTAAAGCACTGAGTGAACAGGGGGGTTTGAGTTGTGTGTTAAAGACAGAGATAGAGGGGAGTTCCAGAGGTTTGGAGCTGTTCCACTAAATTCTCTCCCACTGACTGAGGACAGTCTGATTCACTCTAATCAGACCAGCTCCACAAGACCTGAGTGTCCCAGCTGGCGTGTAGAGATGGAGGAGGTCAGTAAGGTATGAAGGTCAAGGCCATGTATGTCTGTGAAGGTCATGAGCAGCAGCCTGTATTGACCACACAAAGGGGCAGATAAGCAGTGCAGGTTATGGAGAGCAGGTGTGATGAGGGCAGAGTGCTTAGTGTGAGTGAGGACTCCAGCTGCTGAGTTCTGAACAGACTGGTATTTAGGGAGGAGTTTAACTGGGAGTCCACTAAGAAGGTCATTACAGTAATGAAGGTGGAACTGATAAAGATCTAATCTACATTTCTGCAGCACTGCTGATAATCATGGGGCGGAGTCTGGAGATATGAGGAAGGTGGTGGAAGACAGTCTGGATCATTGAGATAATATGGGATTCAGAAGTGAGTGAGGAATCAAATATGACACCATGATCATGAAGAGTTTGGGAGGGTTTTATTTGAACTCATCAACGTCTAAAATTATTTCAGAGAGGGAGCTGACAAAAGTATTAGGGGCAGATATTAATGTATCAGTCTTTTCTCTGTTGAATTCAAAGAAACTCTCACCCAAATATTGATATCACAGATAAAGATGGTTAGAGGGGGGGGCTTGTGGAGAGGGGTCGTGGGTGGCTCATATACATTTGTGTATCATCAGTGCAACAATAAAAAACTGAGTCAATACTGAAATAAACATATACATTAAGAAGAGAAGGTGGCCCAGAACACAACCCTGGGGTACACCGTGAGCAACAGGAGCAGTGGAAGATTTGTGTTGTTTTATAGTCTTCACCAGAGATGGGCACTTATTAGTTATATTTACTCAATTACATATACTAAGTAAAATAATGACAGATTTGTACTCTCCTGAGTATTTTCATATCATAATGCATGTACTTTTACTGAAGTATATTAATGAGTAAACTACTTTTTACTGAGTTATACTTTGCCATTAATATTTACTAATTCCTTTGTGTTTAATTTGAGAATATTTTATTGTGGTCAACATCAGTGGTACTTTATTTTGGGTGGTCCTTTTAGATAAAATAAACAACAGACACTTACTAACATATCAGCAACGTGTCAATCATGGAAGAGCAGTGAATACATTGAGTAGATTATCAAGAGACTTTTGATTCACTGTGTAAGTAAAAATAGTTTATAATCTGCTGAATTCAGTTGTTTTTCCCTTTATTTGTTGTCCAAGTTTATATGTGTAGGTGTTTAATCTGAGAGGAACTGAACATTAACAGGTTTAATACAGACACTCAACACCCTCAACAAGCAGTAACAGACACACTGACATTATTCTGTACCTGGAGCTTCACCAGATTAGGCTTGAGTTATGGTTTGGGTTAGAATCAGAGCCAGAGTGAGAGTTAGGATTAGGGCTAGGGTGAGGGTTAGAATTAGGAAAGGAGTTGAGGTTAAGGTTAGGATTAGGGCCAGTGTGAGGGTTAGGATTAGGTTTGGAGTTGAGGTTAAGGTTAGGATTAGGGCCAGGGTGAGGGTTAGAATTAGGTTTGGAGTTGAGGTTACGGTTAGGGTTAGGATTAGGGCTAGGGTGAGGGTTAGAATTAGGAAAGGAGTTGAGGTTACGGTTAGGGTTAGGATTAGGGCTAGGGTGAGGGTTAGAATTAGGTTTGGAGTTGAGGTTAAGGTTAGGATTAGGGCTAGGTTGAGGTTTAAGATTAGGTTCTGAGTTGAGGTTAAGGTTAGGATTAGGGCCAGGGTGAGGGTTAGAATTAGGCTTGGGGCTAAGTTTAAGGTTAGGATTAGGGCCAGGGTGAGGGGAAGTAATAGGTTTGGAGTTGAGGTTAAGTTTAGGATTAGGGCCAGGGTGAGGGTTAGGATTAGGTTTGGAGTTGAGGTTAATGTTAAGATTAGGGCCAGGGTGAGGGTTAGGATTAGGTTTGGAGTTGAGGTTAAGGTTAGGATTAGGGCCAGGGTGAGGGTTAGAATTAGGTTTGGAGTTGAGGTTAAGGTTAGGATTAGGGCTATGGTGAGGGTTAGAATTAGGTTTGGAGTTGAGGTTAAGGTTAGGATTAGGGCCAGGGTGAGGGTTAGGATTAGGTTTGGAGTTGAGGTTAAGGTTAGGATTAGGGCCAGGGTGAGGGTTAGAATTAGGTGTGGAGTTGAGGATAAGGTTAGGATTAGGACCAGGGTGAGGGTCAGGGTTTGCTTAATGTTAGTACTGGTTTAAGTCTACATCATGTAGCATATCACCAATACACCTAGTTAATTTAACACTGCTGACAGAGCAAAAACATCCATTTCATAATCTGTCCAGATCCTTATAATAAACTTTAGAATAAATGAGACTGGAGCTGAACTCTACAGCTAGTTCCAGACCTGTGGAGATCAGGAAATAAACCCCTAAAATCACAAAGCATTTCCAGTCTAATGAACAGAAGAACAAACTCCATCTAAAGTCCTGATTTCCACAGAGTGTGTTATTGTGTGTGTCCATCCTCCCCCTCAGCACCTGCAGTAGAGTCCAGCTGCAGCAGTGCAGTCTCTGTGCAGCTGGACTGAGGGGGGTTTTTGTACACCTACTAAACACTGTGGGAACACCCAGCTACCACTGATACTGTGTGCACTCTGACAGTAATAATCTCCTGTATCTTCAGTCTGGACATTACTGATGGTCAGAGTGAAGTCAGATCCAGATCCACTGCCACTGAAACGAGCTGGAACTCCTGACTGTCTACTGGTAGCGTAGTAGATCAGGAGTTTAGGAGCTTCTCCAGGTTTCTGCTTATACCAGGAGATACAACCAGGTGAACAGCCAGATGGTGAAATGCTGGTTCTACAGCTGATGGTAACTGAGTCTCCTGGAGAAACAGTTTTCACTGCAGGAGTCTGAGTCACAGTCACCTGACCACTGGATCCTAATGAATAAATAAATAAATAAATAAATAAATAAATAACAGAAATAGTTCATTTCAACACAAACATAGACATTTAAGGTTCATACTTTACATAATGAGTTTTACAAAAAGAAATCAGTACATTTACCTTGAGTCCAGAGGGTGAGCGTCCAGATGAAGATGGAGACCAAAGTCATGGTTGCTGTGGGTGAAGTTTGTGGGGCAGCAGCTCTCAGTCATGAAGTGTTAAACTCACAGGACTATAAACACTAGCAGAGCACTGAAGCGTGGGCTGATCATGCAAAGTGGAGCCTCTATGGAAATCATCTTTCTAACAACACTGAGTAAAGATGATCATATTTATCTGATCTTGTTTGATCAGATGTTTCTGCTCAGGGTGGAATCTGATGTTTAAAGTGCTGCTTTTTATAGAGATGTGGGAAATGAAATCTCTTCTGATTCCCACCAGAGTTTTCTGAAAGAAGACAGAATGATTTGAGCGTTATATGACATTTCACTCCCCCACATGATCCTTATGGCATTAAGTGGAGAGGAAAAATAAGGGGGTCTCAGAGGTTTGTGGAGGTCAGTAGCGGAGACTATTGCTGGGAGCTACTTCAGCTCAGCCAGGCTTTTCTAATTCTAGAGAGATTAGAAGTGAAATATCCCCTTTAATGTCCAGCAGAGGGCGCTCTCTTATTGTGCAGTTCTAACTGTCTCTGCCTTTCATTTGAGGGTCTCTGCAGCTACGACTGCCACCCAGTCTGTCTGGATCTGGGCTGGAGGACTTTCTGGTGGAGGAAACAATGAAAACAGTAAGAACCTTTTCATCTAAAACTTTTAGAAGAACTTTTATCTAGAACATTTTCTACCAATTTAAAACTGTATATTTAGTCTTTAGGAAGTTCAGTTTGTCTGTTGTGTAAATTCTAAAGGACCAAGCGAGTCCTCAGTTTAGATATTTCACTGCTTATAAAATAATCCTTGTTGGGAATAAAAGGCAGAACGTGTGCAGATCTCCAGTGTGTAGTTTATTCCATTATTAGATGATTGTAGAACCCATTAATATTGTATTATAGGTCAGAAATAGTGCGTGTAGAGGCTGAAGAGAGCGGCGTGTTTAGAGCAGGAGGTTTTTGTACAGCCAGTAAACCAGTTTGTATCACTGTGGTACACTTTTGGTGGAGGAACCAAACTGTCAGTTGGAAGTAAGTCCACTTTTCCTCCTTATTCAAAAGGAATGTTTTATTAAAATGATTATGGATCAACAGTACAGACGTACTTGATGTTCTTCTAAATCACTTCTGATCCAAATTTGAATGTATTTCATTAGAACTTGGCTGAAGTGTGGCGAGCGTGGAGCTTTAGGCTTTACCACGAGCTCCTGTTTCTGAACTGGATTTCTTTTCTTTAAAACACTAATATTTCCTAAAGGTTTCCTGTGAAGTGTTCAGTAATGACATTTCTTTAAAAAGATCAGATGTAGAGCTGGATTGTAGTGTCAGTGTTGGGCTCCATTACAGCAGTTCTGTCTCCATCTGGAAGCCACAATGTGGAGGTTATTATGAGCGGCGTTTTCTGCTCTAAAGCTTTGAAGCCATAATACATGGAGACTGCAGCTCCATTTATTTAGGGATTATTTATTGTTCTGGAG
The DNA here is from genome assembly GCF_015220715.1 of Pygocentrus nattereri. NCBI lineage: Eukaryota > Metazoa > Chordata > Actinopteri > Characiformes > Serrasalmidae > Pygocentrus > Pygocentrus nattereri. The sequence continues at coordinate 2,583,079 of NC_051221.1, read as the reverse complement.
GAAATAAAATCATGTTCCATTTCAAATTTCCCATCACAGGATGTGCAGAATGTCCGAGCTTTACTGAGTGAAATTCAGTAATATTTTCTAATGAAAATGGAAATGAAGTGCAGCTATGAATGTGATTGGAAATATGAGTTTGTGTGTGAAACGGTTGAGTTTAAGGTTGTAATTAGAGTTTGGTTTTTAATGCATCACTGAACTCAGTTGTGTTCTGTTAGAAATAAGGGAAATGAAACTGTGTGTGTGTCCTAGGTGTGGCCGCGCCCACCCTCACGGTCCTGCCCCCCTCCAGCGTGGAGCTGCAGCAGGGGAAGGCCACACTCGTGTGTTTGGCCAACAAGGGCTTCCCCTCAGACTGGAGGCTGAGCTGGAAGGTGGACGGGAGCAGCTGGAGCTCGGGGGTTAGCCAGACCCCCGGGCTTCTGCAGAAGGACGACGGCCTCTACAGCTGGAGCAGCACCCTGACCCTCCAGGAGGACCAGTGGCTACAGAAGACAGTGACCTGTGAAGCCACCAAGGACTCCCAGCGTCCTGTCAGCCAAACCCTGAGGAGAGAGCAATGCACTGGGCAGTGAGCGTCCACGCGTGTGTTGGAGCTGCTAGAGCTCCTCTTCATTTTCAGTGAGCTCAAACATGGCTCTGCTTAATGCTCTGATCTTCATCATCACTTCATCATCACAATAAAATCTTCAGTATTAATATCTACAGTCTTTCATTGTTTATTGTGTTGTTCTCTTTCTTTATTTCTTTTATTGTTTCCAGCATCAATAAACATGTAAACATTTCTTTGATCTGTAATTTACTGGACTCAAGTTTGTTTATTTCTCTTCTAAAAATAAAGCTTATAGATTTGATTAACTGCAGTGTTTCCTTTTTTGTGTCATGATTTTTTGAGGTTTTATTGTAAAAATGTTAATGATGACACAATTATTTATTTTTCAAAAAGTCATAAGAAAGAAGATTATAGTCCATAAAACTTCCCATCTTTAGAAAATGAATAAACCAATACAAACTCACAAAAATAACAAATATAAAAATAAAACCAAAAAGAAGTTGTTACATGGACAACAGTTCAACTCGGTCCCAATAAAATCAAACGTTTATTCAGTTTTGTATAAATGTAATGTTTCTGATTCAGAGACTCTAAAGAACTCTTGACTCTATCAGCCACTTTCATTAACCTGAAAACACTGATGCATCACACTGTTGTCCACCAGGCACTGTTTGTTTTAATGAAATTGTGTTTTTAATAGTAAAAAGTTTCATTTTTATAGCGCCTTCCCCACAAGTTTGGTTTAAGTATAAACATTATAAATGAAATTTAGTGAAAAGCAAATCACTGAGAAACAGGCAGGTTTTGATTTGTGTCTTAAAGGCCGCGACAAATGTGAGATCATGGAGACTTTGAGGAAGTGAGTTTCAAAGTTCTGGAGACAAACTCAAAGTGAAAAGAGACTTTTATTCTATTTAAACAGGAGATTCATTTAATCCCCTCATTATCAGCTGCAGATCATGATGATCAGCTGGTCTGAGGTCAGTGAGGTTCTCCTGGATAAAGACATTCACAGGTTTTAATGAGAGGTTTGAACTGTTTCTATGACACTTCATCTGATGGTAGCTAGATTAGGAGTTAGGAAAGTTCTAGTTGTTCCACTGTGGAAAGAGGAACCAGTAAATGTTCTCCAGTGCTAGAACGCCTTAGTGCTGCTGCATAGTTTCCAGTTCTTTTGAGCTCAGTCTGATCATCACTTCACCATCACAATAAAGAGCTTCAGTATTAATATCTACAGTCTTTCATTGTTTATTGTGTTATTTTCTTTATACTAAACCAGCAACAATAAACATCTAAACATTTCTTTGATGGTTAATTTACTGGAAACATGTTTGTTCATTTCTTTAATAAATAAAGCATTTGGTTTAGCAGAACTGCAGCGTTTCATCTTTTACATTGTGAGTTTGGAGGATCTATCAGAGTAAAAATCATGAAGAAACACAGTTATTAAGGTCATAAATTTATTTGTAGTTTATTATTTCCAATGTCAGAGATTAAAAAAAATGATTAAAAAAGACGAAAAATTCAATAAGACAATATTTCTCTATTGGGTAAAATAAGATCTCTAGATTCAGAAATTAATTGTTTTAACCAATCATATTAAATGTTAACAGTTTATAAAATGTTCCATTTCTATAAAAAGGAAAAATAATCAAACAAATAAACAATCAGATAAATAAATACATAAATAGCTCCACATTCAGTCTCTTCACTATAATCACATTATTATTAAATCCTCCTTCATTTTTGTCTGAATGTAATGTTTCTGATTCAGAGACTCTAAAGACCTGCAGAATCTACCAGCAGCGTTCATTAACCTGAACACACTGATCCCTCACACTGTTTCCCACACAATCAGACATTTACTCGTTCCGTTTATTTAGGTTCTTTATGTGTTATGAATTTCTTAAAGTGAGTGTCTGTGATGACGGGTTAAAATCCCAGCATCCTCTCAGGCCTGCTTTCTTAGAACACCTGAAATTTCTCCGTCTCTATTAAAGTTTATGTTATTATATTATAGAGAATCTGTTTTACACACGAATGTGACGGATATTTTCTCTTACATGTTTGTTTAAATTCTCACGATTCAAAGTGTTTCTCACAGTGTTTTAACAGCGTTAGTCTGAACTTAAAGCCTATGGGTCTCCTGTAGATTACATACCATGTCTCTGCTGTTGACATGAATTGACCGGGATTTAAGCTGAAAACACATTTTGGTCTTTAAAACTGACAAATTAACTCAGTTTAGTGTAAAAGTTTGAAGTGTGCAGTCACTGGTGGACAGAGCAGTGTAGACTGCTGTGAGAGCAGATTACTATGAGTGGCTCAGTCATATTTAATCTGATGAAGATGATGAATCATCAGTGATTGTTGGGGGGACAGCAGACCCTCATAGTACAGTCAGCCCTTTAGGTTTGAGCCTGAGAGAAATGAAGCTGTGCCTGAAAACCACAAAGATCAGACCAAGGAAAGATCAGTACCAGTAATTTCTATGAAGTAAACTGTCATAACTCAGCCAGGAAATCACTGATTTTAACTCCAGATCATTGTGAAATGAGGGGCTATGAGCCGAAATTCATTTCAATTTTAATGAAGCATCGTGCAGCTGGTGAGTGAAGCGAGATTTACAGATGTGACTACTGTGACTAATTCATGTTTATATCTGAATTATCTGTTATAAATTATTCATAAATGATTTCCAACATTAACTCCTTAAATGTCCAGGCTTCTTAGATAGTGAGGCTTATGATTCAGTAACTGCAGGGATTCCAGTGCAAACTGGTTGAGCTATTCTGAGGTTATAGGAGTGTGTAATAAAACTTTGGGCCTGCCGGTGGTCCTGGCTGGTGGTCCTGGCCATTTAAGTGGTCAAGTTTCACCTCAGTGCAATAGAACATTCCCAGTTAAGTCATGAAATCCTCTGACACTTCCCTAAATCACTGGTTTCCACCTAAATGAGACGGACGAGATTTTATGGAATAACACTTTTAGTCCTGATCAAACCAGCCAGCTGAATGTGTAACAGTGTTAGACACAAAGAGCTTGAAGTCCCCACCAGTTCTTCAAGCTCACTCCTGTTAACACAGGACAGATGGAGTTGTTCTGCGGTCACCTGCTACCAGTCAGTCAGTACCTATTATCTGACCCCTGCCCACCATGTGGACGTTCATTCAGAATGTTCTGTCTTCTGTTTGGGTCTTTGAGCTTCTGAATGGCTGGTTTATGATTCCTCTGGTTGTCTTCATCCATCTTGTAGCTGGTCGTTCTCCTCGTCTTTTACCCTCAACTGTCCTACAGTTAAATGTTCTCTTTCCACTGAACTGTTCTTCTCAGAAAGTGTTTAAACTGTGATCTTCAGTTTGGGTATCTGGGCTGTGAGAAGGGAGGTGAGGCTTCATTTGGTTGAGGATCCATTTTCTTTACTGTCCAAGTTTCTATCAAACGTCTTGACCAGCACCAAAGTTCAAAGGCATCTGTATTTTTTCTGTGCCTGTGTCTGTCTTGGTGCCGTCTAAATCAAACTCCTCTTCCAGATCTCCAAGCCCTCTAGACCTGTGGCCCACTGTCTCACTGGATTCATCACACAGCCTGACATAAATCAGTGAAACTGAACTTGAATATAAGGAGAGGGGTCTGATACTGAAGCCCATACTTCTCTAGGACTTCCAAAACTACTTCTTCTCAGTGACTCCATGTTGTTAGAGAGGGAGTTCAGCTGGAGATTCAGTGCAGTGCTGTGTGTTGATCTTGAGGGAGTTTGGCTGAATGAAGCTGAACATCTGGTGAAAGTGCTGCTCTATTCTGGGAGAAAGAGGACGACTCAGGCCTGTTCATGCAGATCTGAGTTCCACCCCACTGCTCTCTCTCTCTCTCTGTCTCTCTCTCTCTCTCTCTCTCTGTCTCTCTCTCTCTCTCTCTCTCTCTCTCTCTCTCTGTCTGTCTGTCTGTTTACTGCTTTAAACTGCTTGTTTGAGTTCAGCTGGGTGGGCTGTGGGGGGCTGGTTTCACTTCTTCCTTTAGTGCTGATAACTGTGGGCGTGTCTTGGTCTTAGTGTATCAAACCTCCTTCAACTCATCAGGGGATCATTAAGCTCTGCATCAGGTCAGTCAGGTGTGTTAGAGTGAGAATACACTAATATGTAGAGTGTTCAGTCTCCAAGACTGGAACTGACCACCACTGTGGGTCAGTCTTTGAGAATAAAACATAGAAAGAAATAAGCCAAAAAGGTCTAAATCAAGTTTAGCACAGCTCCAGCTAAATGTGGTGAGGTTCAACAGTGTGGGCTCTGAAGATAGGAGTAGTAATAGTAGAAGAAACTGCATAGAGAGACATTTTAGGCAAGTGTTACACTTCATGTCAGCCTAGAAGCTTCACATGTGGTAAATACTGTGATTGCAGCTATTTGCTCAAGCAGGATTAGTTATAAAAGTGTTACCAGAACAAGTTTCTTTCCCTGTTATACCAAACAGTGGCCTAGTTTGAGAAGGTCCACTTCAAGAAGAACAGCACAGTTATAGACCAGAACAAAACACACACGGCATCTGACTTCAGCAAGTAAACCCACTTTATCACCGCAGGAGATTTACCAAGGATTCAAGGAGATTTTATTGTCATTCGCATCACATGGTACATGAGGTGGAATGAAATTAAGATCTCATGGTCCAGTTTACACCCAAGAGCTGTTATTAAAATAGATAAATATAAGCAAAATAGATACAAAAAAACACAAAATAGAAAAATACACAAGAGAGGGAGAGTAGGAGAGTAAGCAGTTAGCAGCAATATGAAGTCCAGAGTGCAAGTTTGCTATAGCAGCATGATATTGAATTAGAGCAGTGGATAAAGTGTCTAGATAAAGTGTCTCAGTGCGGTTTAAAGTGACAGTGAATGTAACAGTAATTGTTCTTGTAAGTGTCAGTGCAGTGTGTTCAGTTGGAATTTAGGAGCCTTACAGCTTCTGGTATGAAGCTGTTTCTGAGTCTGGTTGTTTTGCACTTGATTCTCCGCAGCCTCCTGCCTGAGGGGAGCGGGACAAAAAGTGCGTGCTGGGTGGGTGGGATCCTTCCTGATGCAGGTAGCCCTTTTCCTGCATCTGGAGGTGTAAATGTCTGTGGTGCTGGGGAGGCTGACTCCAACAATCCTCTGTGCAGCCTTCACCACCCTCTGCAGTGCTTTCCTATCTGCAGCAGAGCAGCTTCCATGCCACACGTTGATGCTGGAGCACACGACGCTCTCCACCACACATCTGTAGAAGGAGGTGAGGACTGCCCTCCCGAGTCCAGCTCGTCTCAGCCTCCTGAGGAAGTAGAGCCGCTGATGTGCCTTCCTGACCAGAGTGGAAGTGTTGTTGCTCCAGGTGAGGTTGCTGCTCAGGTGCACACCCAAGTACCTGTAGCTGTCGACCACTTCCACATCAGAACCTCCAATGTGCAGAAGGAGGTGGTCATGATGGCCCCTTCTGAAGTCCACAATCATCTCCTTCGTCTTCTTTACGTTGATGCAGAGATTGTTCTCTCTGCACCAACCCTCCAGGTGTTCCACCTCCTGCCTGTAGTTGGACTCATCCCTGTTTGTGATGCATCCAACCACTGCTGTGTCGTCCGCAAACTTCACAATATGACAGCCTGGATGGATAGGTGAGCAGTCAATTTATAGTGGTGCCTTTTAGCCAGTGGCTGATTGATGATCACAGTGCTGTGTGGTTTAGTATCCTAAGCTGGTGTAAAAGAGACTCAGTTCAGAGTCTAATGTTGCTGATTAACAGACCTATGGAGTCTGAAATGGATCATGATGTGATGGTCCTGTAGAAGACCATGTAGTGAGGTTCTTCTGAGGGAAGTAATGGGAGTATAAACAGTGTAATAAGTGCAGTGGGGAATGAAGCTCCAGCTGATTCTCCTGGGCTCTTTATCACAGTGAACAGAGAGTAATGGTGCAGCAGGAACACAGCCAGTGGGAAAACCCACAGCAGCGTTCCTGCACGCCTCCCAGCTCCACACTCCAGGATCAGTAGTGGGAGTTTTATTGATCAGTGTGGGAGGGTGGAGCTCCAGGAGACTGCTGGGAGGGGCTGAGGTGGGCTGTGGCTCCCCCTGCTGGTCAGTCTGCCTGTCAGACTCCATGGTGGGTCACTCTGTCTAACAGCACACCAACTGCTACTGACCACTGTTTCCATCAGGCCCACTTAGACTCTTGGGAAGTTCTGCACTGTAGGAACACAGAACAACAGTGTAAGTCGTGTAGTGTGAAAGGTGTTGAGAGAGAAAGAGCAGCTTCAAATCAGACGCCAGTGAAAGTGTTGATACTTCAGTGAAATCATGACTGAAGTAGCAGTAAAAGTACAACTGGAGTAAAAAAGTATCAGATCTAAAATCTACTCAAGCTCTGAGTTTCTCTATAGAACTCAGTCCTGAACTGTGAGTTTCAGAGCTGGACCTCCAGTTCAGGTCATTAATGTCAAAACTCCATCATGAATAAATAAATAACAGGAACATTGATCTGCTGTAGATGTTAAATGTTGAGTGGACGGGATTCATTTGGATTAAATCACATGAAAAAGTCTAGATTGTGAGATTAGCACCTCTAAGGGGTTTGTAGTGTAATGTTAGCGCTAATCTAACGGAGCTGCACATGAAGATTTTATAGCAGCTCTAATTAAATTAAACCCTGATTTTCAAAGCTTATAACAGACATAGTTTACATGTTTTTACTGTCTGTGTTTAATTTTTAGAGACACTTCAGTAAAGATCTGAACTTAATGGCTAAATCTGAATATTATTGAAGAGCCTGAATGTCATGTGACAAAAAAACAGCTGATCTGAACTTGAAAATAACAATTAAACTAAAATTTCATTTGAAGTCCTTAATTTAGAGGAATTGAAACATTTAAGCTGTTTAATTATTTTAGGCTGAAGTGACAATTGTTATTACAGTCGACTGACCTCTGAATATGATCTCCTACTAAAAGCTGATGAGTCTGAGTTTGTTGAAGGACTTCTTCAGGGACTCCCTCTTTCTCAGGACTGAGAGAAACATCCATTTCATAATCTGTCCAGATCCTTATAATAAACTTTAGAATAAATGAGACTGGAGCTGAACTCTACAGCTAGTTCCAGACCTGTGGAGATCAGGAAATAAACCCCTAAAATCACAAAGCATTTCCAGTCTAATGAACAGAAGAACAAACTCCATCTAAAGTCCTGATTTCCACAGAGTGTGTTATTGTGTGTGTCCATCCTCCCCCTCAGCACCTGCAGTAGAGTCCAGCTGCAGCAGTGCAGTGTCTGTGCAGCTGGACTGAGGGGGGTTTTTGTACGCCTACTAAACACTGTGGGAACACCCAGCTACCACTGATCTCATGATAACTCTGACAGTAATAATCTCCTGCATCTTCAGTCTGGACATTACTGATGCTCAGAGTGAAGTCAGATCCAGATCCACTGCCACTGAAACGAGCTGGAACACCTGACTGTCTACTGGTAGCAGCATAGATCAGGAGTTTAGGAGCTTCTCCAGGTTTCTGCTGATACCAGGCTAAACAAGGACTACCTGACCAAGTTGCTACCGCAGGGCTGGTTCTACAGATGAAGGTCACTGAGTCTCCTGGAGAAATAGTTTTCACTGCAGGAGTCTGAGTCACAGTCACCTGACCACTGGATCCTGTAATAAATTATGGATGAACATATGAATGAATATTTAGTCAATGTAAAGTCACACATATTTAATGGTTCACTGACTGTGAAAAGAGAAATTTAATTACAAGCGTTAGTCCTCTGTCCCATGGATAGGTCCCCAAACACTTATATAAATGTTTACCTTGAGTCCAGAGGGTGAGCGTCCAGATGAAGATGGAGACCAAAATCATGGTTGCTGTGGGTGAAGTTTGTGGGGCAGCAGCTCTCAGTCATGAAGTGTTAAACTCACAGGACTATAAACACTAGCAGAGCACTGAAGCGTGGGCTGATCATGCAAAGTGGAGCCTCTATGGAAATGGACTCACCAAACACCTCCATAATAAACACGTCTGATTATTCAGATCTGATTAAAAAGTATCAGCTCAGTTCTGTTCATTCAGTGTTAGACGTTCATCTCTAAAGCTCATCAATAGTTGATGAGTGTAGAAGAGCTCAGGGTGAAAAGTGAGGAGTGATGGAGGTTTATGTACAATGAATTCACTGAAATGTACCACTGTGGTTCTCTTTCAGTGGAGGAACCAAACTCACTGTGAAAAGAGACTTTTATTCTATTTAAACAGGAGATTCATTTAATCCCCTCATTATCAGCTGCAGATCATGATGACCAGCTGGTCTGAGGTCAGTGAGGTTCTCCTGGATGAAGACATTCACAGGTTTTAATGAGAGGTTTGAACTGTTTCTATGACACTTCATCTGATGGTAGTTAGATTAGGAGTTAGGAAAGTTCTAGTTGTTCCACTGTGGAAAGAGGAACCAGTGAATGTTCTCCAGTGCTAGAACGCATTAGTGCTGCTGCATAGTTTCCAGTTCTTTTGAGTTCAGTCTGAGTTCTTTACTGTGATGAATGGTGATGGTCAGTGTTGTTAGAGAGGGAGTTCAGCTGGAGATTCAGTGCAGTGCTGTGTGTTGATCTTGAGGGACTTTGGCTGAATGAAGCTGAACATCTGGTGAAGGTGCTGCTCTATTCTGGGAGAAAGAGGACGACTCAGGCCTGTTCATGCAGATCTGAGTTCCACCCCACTGCTCTCTCCCTCTCTCTCTCTCTCTCTCTCTCTCTCTCTCTCTCGCTCTCTCTCTCGCTCTCTCTCTCTCTCTCGCTCTCTCTCTCGCTCTCTCTCGCTCTCTCTCTCGCTCTCTCTCTCTCTCTCTCTCTCTCTCTCTCTCGCTCTCTCTCTCGCTCTCTCTGTCTCTCTCTCTCTCTCTCTCTCTCTCTCTCTCTCTCTCTGTCTCTCTCTCTCTCTCTCTCTCTCTCTCTCTCTCTGTCTCTCTCTCTCTCTCTCTCTCTGTCTGACTGTTTACTGCTTAAACTGCTTGTTTGTGTTCAGCTGGGTGGGCTGTGGGGGGGCTGGTTTCACTTCCTACATTTGGTGCTTCTGCAAACTTAGTTTTCCATTTAATCAAATCTTCCCTGAAAACAGTCAAACTGTAGAACAGCCATCGTTAATTATTTTCACTCAGTTCTCATCTTTCTCCAATCCGTCTTTGGTGCTGTGAACCACCAGCTACTGTATTTATCCTCAGTATTAATCCTATTACATCACCTGGACACGGTCTCTCTCAGCTCCGGACAGTTTTAGGTCCAGTTCTGTTCAAAACGTCAGAGACTTTAAGGGTCTGTTCCTCGACACTAGACTGCAAGCAGTTTTTACCTTTATTCACTCATTTGTTTTGGTGTCATAAAGCTGTCATAGTCCTGTGATTATCTACTGAGATTCCCTCACTGAGTCTCTGTGGCGGTAAAACAAGATATAAAACTCTGATTAAATATGAATAAATAAACATTAAAACAATATTAAAACCATACTTAAAACACTTCCTTTTACGTAAGTAAGTAAATATGAAAAATTGTTATATTACTTTTTATTATTGAGCTGAGTTTTCTATAAATCGTCTGTTTCTGATTGTTCTGAGTGTAAATCTGTGTTTCTCAGCTGCAGCCCTGGAGACTCACTGCTCTGCTCAGCTTCACCTCTTCCCTTCCCCAACACACCTGATCAGCTCATCAGCTCATTCTCTCTCTCTTTATGAGCTGATCAGAGAAAACCTGAAAGGGTGCAGAGCAGTGAAGAGCGCAGCTCTAAAGATCTCCAGGATCTACCAGCTCCTCTCATGAACCTCAACGCCTACACCGCCCTACACACTCACTCATTTGTTTTAACATTGTTCTGATTGGTTTATATCACTGGGTCCCACTTTATGGTCTCTAATAACTGTGTAGTTACATGTTAACAATACGTGTAATAACAGCGTAACTACTGGCAATGTTTTCACCGTTACAGATGGACTACAGCGGTTCACTTTGTGTAAATAAATCTTCCATTTTTACTCATGTATATGCACCAGTGTATCTTGATAGTTTAATAACATATAATCTAATGTAATTACACAATGTATCACAGGGTGACCTGCTGTTTTTGCAACAACACTTTTTTGACTGTTAGATGTATAGAAATAACCACATTACTACACTGTATGTGCACAGGAAACACCAACTTTCCCAACATTTATTCAGCTGTAGTCGTACCCTTGTGCTGTGACAGTAACCAAAGTCATTTACTGTGTCAGGATTTAGAGAAGTGGTAGATGTTCCTTTATGTTTAAAAGATTTATATTTGTGTAGATGCTGTGAAATTAGTTACAGTTACAACACAAACATTCCACAGTAACTCTGTAAGAGTGTCACTTTAAAGTAAGTGGAGAGTTCCTGTGTAATTGTTATGTAAATACAGTGAAGTTATAGGTTGGTAATCCAGACACTGCTTTTGGGATCATATAATAAATATAAACACATTACTGAAAGGTTTAAAGGCAGAACTTTGGCTACCTTGTCACAACACAAGTGTACCACTGCAGGTGGGTAAATGTTGGTAAAGTTGGTGTTTCCAGTGCAGATACAATGCAGGAACTCTCATAGTGTAGACAATTACACAATGGAAAAACAGCAGTTCATACAAATATGATTGTCCTCAGTTACACTTGCGTAATTATATTATAAAACCTGAAGTTGATAAGTGTGTGTATTTAAATGAGCTATTCTACTGTAATATATCAGTAACAATAAATATATTACCTGCATTTACCCTGTTGTTGCATGCATTGTTAATATGTAACTCCACAATTATTAAAGACATTTAATATAAATTAGGACCTATAACTGTACTGAACTGTGTTGGGAACATATAATCACAGTAATGAGTGTATATTTCATCTTTTATGTTCTTATCAGCTGGAGCTAACATTGTAATGATGGATGTTGTTGAGGAAGCTGAGAGCTCTTTGGACCAATTAGCGGATGATCTGAAGCTTATAATAATTAGGGAAACAGTAAATATCGGATGGTATATATTTCTCATCGTAATTATTATTATTTATCTGCTGAATATGCATACAGCAGTGCGTCCTGCAGTTTTCAAAATATTAAAACTATTTCGACTCCAGAATATTCAGTCTAATCTGGATTGGTGTGCTTGCATTCCTTGTATTCCCCACTTCAATTGATTTCAACTGTAAACAGCTAATAATAAATATACACAGCAATTAATCTTTACTGTCAAACTGTACATTTCTCTAATTAAGAGGGACATTCCTGATCGAAATTTCTGATAAAAACATGTCAAAAACTGCATGAAAACATAAAAACTTCTGTTAGTGTTTATATTTCAAACAGTGTCATATTTTATCATTCCAGGGACAAGACTCCAAAGAGCTGAAGAGATGTTCCATCAAGTGCTGAGAGCCAGAGCAGTTCCTCTACAGCTGAGGGAGGTTTTTGTATTGCGCTCTAACACTGTGTGAACGGAGTGTCATAAGCCTGCTGACAGTAATAATCTCCTGCATCTTCAGACTGAAGAACTCCTGTAGATCAGGAGTTTAGGAGCTTCTCCAGGTTTTTGCAGATACCAGGCGAGACTGGTAAAGACATAACCATGATTGTGCTGACAGCTGAAAGTCTCATGGTGAAACAGTCTGAGATCCTGGAGTCTGAGTCAGGATTATCTCCCCAAACGACTCTAAAGAAAAAAAGAGAAAGAAACGCTTCAGTCTATCAGAACATCTTTGTTTTAGTTGTAAACAGAAATGTAACATCAGTAATAAAGGGGGTTAATGCGGCTCCTCAGAACTGAAATTTAACCCCTGACATTTACCTTGAGTCCAGAGGGTGAGCGTCCAGATGAAGATGGAGACCAAAGTCATGGTTGCTGTGGGTGAAGTTTGTGGGCAGCAGCTCTCAGTCATGAAGTGTTAAACTCACAGGACTATAAACACTAGCAGAGCACTGAAGCATGGGCTGATCATGCAAACTGGAGCCTCTATGGAAATGAAGGAAAATGCTCTAGACTTAACGACTATGATAATAAATATGAAATTAAAATATTAGCTACATTCTGTTTCTTCAAGCATGAATATTTTTAAAATCTAAAGATTTTTGTTGGGTTTTTATGGTCGCACTCGTCAGGTCAGAGTTTCACTCACGTTTACAGACCCTAATTTAAAACACATGTTCAGAAGGATGAATTAGGGCTCTCTAAACAGGAAAAGGAAGAAAGACGAACAGTAGAATGTGAATATGCAACAGTGAAGGATAATAAATCATAAAGAAATTAGGAGTTTGTACAAATGAATAAATAAAAGCATTTCAGAAAGACGTTTGAAGTGTAAATCCAGAGGGGAACCATGTTCACCAGAACTGATCAGTTTTTCATGCAGGTTAAAAGTGACTTTATCGAGATGAAGTGAAGAAGCTGATGTGAGGGCCATATATTCAGTGGTGGAGTCTGAGGAGCAGAAAACGCTGTTTTACAGTGAAGATCAACAAAGTAAAATCTGTCTTGACTGATTTCCTGTCAAATGTCGCCTCACGCTGGACGTTCAGCGATTAGAGTTTAGGGCTCAGTGTAAACTGTATGAGAAGAATCTCTATAAGGGAATAAACTTGGTTTATATTACAATCTAAGAGGAAATAAAAGCGACGGACATTCCAAACAGAGCTCAGATCTGTCTGGAAACTTCAAATGAAGTCCGTACACACTGACGGAGGTTCAGTAAGGATACAGATTTGAACTACTGGAAAACAAAACAAGATTATAGTCCATAAAACTTTCCATTAGTAGAAAATGAATAAACCAATACAAACTCACCAAAATAACAAATATACAAATAAAACCATAAAGAAGTCGTTACATGGATAAGAGTTCAACTCTGTCCCAATAAAATCAAATCTTTATTCAGTTTTGTATAAATGTAATGTTTCTGATTCAGAGACTCTAAAGAACTCTTGACTCTATCAGCCACTTTCATTAACCTGAGAACACTGATGCATCACACTGTTGTCCACCCAACCAGGCACTATTTGTTTTAATAAAATTGTGTTTTTAATAGTAATAAGATTCCTTTTCATAGCTCCTTCCTCACAAGGTTGGTTTACATATGAAATTTATTAAAATTCATGGAAAAGACAAATGTGAGATCATGGAGACTTTGAGGAAGTGAGTTTCAAAGTTCTGGAGCTGTTACAATGAACCACTGTCTGAGGATGATCTAAACTGGGGTGAAGAAAGCAGTAGCAGAAGACCTGAGTGTACGAGCTGGTGTGTAGAGATACTCATAAACACACTAATCAGCATTTCTGCATCACTGCTAATGAGCATGAGACGGACCCTGGAAATGTTATAGAGGAGACTGAAGGTGGTTTAATCAGTGAGCTGATATGATAATCAACAGAAAGTGACAAATTAATTATGACACCTAGATCAGAAACAGGTTCTGAGAGTTTTACATGAACTCCGTCAATGTTAAAGCTCATATCAGAGTGAGTGCAAGTAAATATTTTGGGGGTAATTAGGAAATCAATCTCATCAGAGTTAAGCATGAGGAAATTACAGCTCTCCCAACTTGTAATATCCCAACAGACAGTTAGAGAGGGAGGGGGGAGAGATTAGAGGAGTTGAAGCTGATTTATATCTGTTTCTCATTCACATAAGAAAGAAAACTGAGTCCATGCTGATGAATTATACGGCCCTGTGAAAGTCTGTAAATTATAAAGAGGAGAGGGCCAAGGACAGAACCCTGGGGAACCCCTTGAGCAACATAAGACACATTTTCCAGTAGTTTAGCAGCGAAAGGGAGATTCAAGTTTGGTCTGAAATTATTTAAACCAGTTGAATCTAAACCAGATTTCTTCTTGACCAGCACAACTGCAGCAGGTTTTAGTTGGAACAGGACAATTCCAGACATACAAGATTACTCAGGGGATAAGAGGGAGTAGAGATAACTGGAAGACTTTTGGTGGTGTGGCACTGGAAGGATTTAACTGGTATGTTGTGGTCTCCCAGATAAACTACTGAAAAGGTTATTTGTAGAAGCAATTTTATACTGAAGAAACAGGAGAAGTTCCTCAGATAGCTCAGCAGAGCCAGAAACATTAGATGCAGGGGGTGAATGGGTTTGTTAACTGTGGTAAAGAGTGACAGAGGCCTGAAATGAACACTGCTGATCATAGAAGACATGTGGTGTGAACAGGAAACACTGATGTCAGATCTGTCAACTTGTTCACTGTATGTGATGAGCTGAACATTAAGGCCAGGTTTCTTCTAAAGCTACTGAAGGTGGCAGCCTACTGCTCTCATGACCTGGAGCTCAGGAGTGGAACAAGGACAGGAGTGAGAAGAAGGTGCAAGCCAGGTCTTCAAGGAGGCATGAGCTTCAGAAGCTTTAAAGAGAGAGTAACTGTAATTTGAGAGCATCTCTACTGGACAGCATTCATTAATAGAGTAAAGAGGGAAGGAAGATTGCTTGGAGATCAGCCGACTGAAGGCCATGATAGGATATGTATTAATACAATTATTGTAAATGTTCTCCAGTGCTAGAACACATTAGTGCTGCTGCATAGTTTCAGTTCTTTTGAGTTCAGTCTGAGTTCTTTACTGTGATGAATGGTGATGGTCAGTGTTGTTAGAGAGGGAGTTCAGCTGGAGATTCAGTGCAGTGCTGTGTGTTGATCTTGAGGGAGTTTGGCTGAATGAAGCTGAACATCTGGTGAAGGTGCTGCTCTATTCTGGGAGAAAGAGGACGACTCAGGCCTGTTCATGCAGATCTGAGTTCCACCCCACTGCTCTCTCTCTCTCTCTGTCTCTCTCTCTCTCTCTCTGTCTCTCTCTCTGTCTCTCTCTCTCTCTCTGTCTGACTGTTTACTGCTTAAAACTGCTTGTTTGTGTTCAGCTGGGTGGGCTGTGGGGGGCTGGTTTCACTTCTTCCTTTAGTGCTGCTGATGACCATCAGTGTGTCAGTCAAATAATAACCTGTTTTATTTCTACTGCACCTTTATTAAACTCAAAGCAGGTAACAGTGAAACAGAACGAGTGCAGAAACAAACAGAAAGAGCTCTAACATACAGGAGAAAAGCATCAGCTCCATCTGAATGAACATGTAAAGGGAGGTAAAGCACTGAGTGAACAGGGGGGTTTGAGTTGTGTGTTAAAGACAGAGATAGAGGGGAGTTCCAGAGGTTTGGAGCTGTTCCACTAAATTCTCTCCCACTGACTGAGGACAGTCTGATTCACTCTAATCAGACCAGCTCCAGAAGACCTGAGTGTCCGAGCTGGCGTGTAGAGATGGAGGAGTTCAGTAAGGTATGAAGATCAAGGCCATGTATGTCTGTGAAGGTCATGAGCAGCAGCCTGTATTGACCACACAAAGGGGCAGATAAGCAGGGCAGGTTATGGAGAGCAGGTGTGATGAGGGCAGAGTGCTTAGTGTGAGTGAGGACTCCAGCTGCTGAGTTCTGAACAGACTGGTATTTAGGGAGGAGTTTAACTGGGAGTCCACTAAGAAGGTCATTACAGTAATGAAGGTGGAACTGATAAAGATCTAATCTACATTTCTGCAGCACTGCTGATAATCATGGGGCGGAGTCTGGAGATATGAGGAAGGTGGTAGAAGACAGTCTGGATCAGTGAGATAATATGGGATTCAGAAGTGAGTGAGGAATCAAATATGACACCATGATCATGAAGAGTTAGTGAGGGTTTTATTTGAACTCAATATCACAAATTATTTCACAGAGGGATTTGACAAAATAATTAGCAGCAGGTATTAATATATCGATCTTTTCTGTGTTGAATTTAAGGAAATCAGCTCATCCAAATCTTCATATCACAGATGAACACAGAGAGGGAGGGAGGGGCTGATGGAGAGTGGTCTTTGGTGGCTGATACAGATTTGTGTATCATTATGAATGAAAACTGAGTGAATACTGATATAAGCGTATACATTTAGAAGGGAAAGGGGCCCAGAACAGAACCCTGGGGAACACTGAGCATCAGGAGCAGTGGGAGATTTGTGTTGGTGTGTAGTGAAAAGTAGAGATGAGCAATAATTAGTTATATTTATTCAATTTCATGCACTGAAGTAAAATTTTGATGGATTTCTTCTCTCCTGAGTATTTTCAGATCTTAATGATACAGTTTTACTGAAGTGTATTAGAACTTTTTACTGATATATTTTTACCATTAACATTTACTTACTAATTCCTTTATTTAATTTAATTCCTTGTTTAATTTGAGATTATTAATTTTATTAGGAGTATTCAAGTTCAGATCTGTAGATGTTTAACCTGAAAGGCCACTGAACACATTAATAAACACATCATCTCAACATCTTCATCAAGCTGTTATAGACTGACACCATGCTGTACCTGCAGCTTCACTGGATTAAGGTTTGGTGAAGGCTGGATTTAGGATTAAGGCCAATGTGAGGGTTAGGATTAGGGCCAGGGTGAGCGTTAATATTAGGATAGAGATTAGGGCCAGTGTGAGGGTTAATATTAGGATAGAGATTAGGGCCAGGGTGAGGGTTAAGATTAGTTTAGAGATTAGGGCCAGGGTAGGAGTTTAAGATTAGGTTAGAGATTAATGCCAGGGTGAGGGTTAAGATTAGGATATAGATTAGGACCAGGGTGAGGTTTAAGATTGGGTTAGAGATTAGGGCCAGGGTGAGGGTTAAGATTAGGATATAGATTAGGGCCAGGGTAACGGTTAAGATTAGGTTAGAGATTAGGGCCAGGGTGAGGGTTAAGATTAGGATATAGACTAGGACCAGGGTGAGGTTTAAGATTGGGTTAGAGATTACGGCCAGGATCAGGGTGAAGACTATGTTAGAGATTAGGGCCAGTGTGAGGGTTAAGATTAGGTTAGAGATTAGGAACACGGTGAGGGTTAAGACTAGGTTAGAGATTAGGACCAGAGTGAGGGTTAAGATTGGGTTAGAGATTAGGTTCAGGGTGAGGGTTAAGATTAGGTTAGAGATTAGGACCAGAGTGAGGTTTAAGATTGGGTTAGAGATTAGGGCCAGGGTGGGGATTAGGTGTTGCTTAAAGTAAGTACCATATAATGAATGCTACACCTACTTAATGTGACTAATGTATCAACAGAACATCTACAAGATATTTACTTCAGTGTATTCAGATATTTCACTACTGCTACTTCACTGATAAGCAGTTGATGTGTTTCTGATTCTCTGTTAAGAGCTTATTAATCATCTATAAAGACCTCTCAAAATAGTGTTACCACAGCATCTATACAGCTTTGTGATTGGTCCCATCTCTGACTTCAGGGTCAAGACCCCGAGGTGGATCCAGTTAGACTCTTGGGAAGTTCTGCACTGCAGGAACACAGAACAGCAGTGTGAGTCGTGTTGTGTGGGGTTTGTAATGTAATGTTAGCACCAAGCTACAGTTTGTGAACATGAAGACTTTATAGCAGCTCCAAGTTAAACACAGATATTTTTGGCTTATCACAGATATTCTGCTTATATATTTTTACTGTCTGTTTCAGTTTTACAGAGACTTCTTCTGTAAAGATCTGAACTGAAGCCGTGTTCACATTAAAGCCTCATCACTCAAATCTGATTCTTTGCTCTAATCTGATCTCTCTGACGTGATGCTTCAGACTCGTTTAAGTCAGTGACTCTAATCTGTCATTAATGTGATGAACCGTTGTCCTGAACTGACCCTTATGAGCTCCTCCTACTCAGTGATGTCACGTGACTGAATCACTGCATCATCAGCACAAACTAACGAGCAGAACGAGCTTCTCTGAGCTCTCAGCTTCATTATTAGAGCCAGACGAAGGAGAAAAGGGTGAGATGAGCTGCTTTTCCACCGTTTACAGGCTTTACAGTCTGTACGGTGCTGTTGCCATGGTAACGCTGAATGATGGCGCAGAGCGATGGAAAAAACCACATGAATTCCGATCAGAGCGTCACATTAAAGTCACATGGCCACAAATCGGATACGTATCCGATCTAGGACCACATATGAAAGTGACTCATGTCGGATTTTCATGGGTCTTCCTGTAACACTTTAACTTCTATTACTAGAATAAATCTTTAAAATTAAGGAATTCTCTGTTGAACAAAACCAGTTAAACTGCTTAGAACCACAAACTCATTTTTAGGTTGAACAGACAAACTACTGTTTACACTCTACTCACCTCTGAATATGATCTCCTACTAAAAGCTGATGAGTCTGAGTTTGTTGAAGGACTTCTTCAGGGACTCCCTCTTTCTCAGGACTGAGAGAAACATCCATTTCATAATCTGTCCAGATCCTTATAATAAACTTTAGAATAAATGAGACTGGAGCTGAACTCTACAGCTAGTTCCAGACCTGTGGAGATCAGGAAATAAACCCCTAAAATCACAAAGCATTTCCAGTCTAATGAACAGAAGAACAAACTCCATCTAAAGTCCTGATTTCCACAGAGTGTGTTATTGTGTGTGTCCATCCTCCCCCTCAGCACCTGCAGTAGAGTCCAGCTGCAGCAGTGCAGTCTCTGTGCAGCTGGACTGAGGGGGGTTTTTGTACACCTACTAAACACTGTGGGAACACGTAGCTACCACTGATACTGTGTACACTCTGACAGTAATAATCTCCTGCATCTTCAGTCTGGACATTACTGATGGTCAGAGTGAAGTCAGATCCAGATCCACTGCCACTAAAACGAACTGGAACACCTGACTGTCTACTGGTAGCGTAGTAGATCAGGAGTTTAGGGGCTTCTCCAGGTTTCTGCTGATACCAGGCTAAGTAGTTACCACCAAGAACGCTAGTGCTGGCTCTACAGCTGATGGTAACTGAGTCTCCTGGAGAAACAGTTTTCACTGCAGGAGTCTGAGTCACAGTCACCTGACCACTGGATCCTGAATAAAGAAGTGAATGAAATATAAACTCATTTAAATGAATCTTTTTAAAAAATTTAATTTTATAAAAAAAAGAAATAACATTAACTACCAAAAATCTACAGAAAATTAAATCAATGTGCTACCTTGAGTCCAGAGGGTGAGCGTCCAGATGAAGATGGAGACCAAAGTCATGGTTGCTGTGGGTGAAGTTTGTGGGGCAGCAGCTCTCAGTCATGAAGTGTTAAACTCACAGGACTATAAACACTAGCAGAGCACTGAAGCGTGGGCTGATCATGCAAAGTGGAGCCTCTATGGAAATGGACTCACCAAACACCTCCATAATAAACACGTCTGATTATTTAGATCTGATTAAAAAGTATCAGCTCAGTTCTGTTCATTCAGTGCTAGACGTTCATTTCTAAAGCTCATCAATAGTTGATGAGTGTAGAAGAGCTCAGGGTGAACAGTGAGGAGTGATGGAGGTTTATGTACAATGACTTCACTGAAATGTAGCACTGTGGTTCTCTTTCAGTGGAGGAACCAAACTCACTGTGAAAAGAGACTTTTATTCTATTTAAACAGGAGATTCATTTAATCCCCTCATTATCAGCTGCAGACCATGATGACCAGCTGGTCTGAGGTCAGTGAGGTTCTCCTGGATGAAGACATTCACAGGTTTTAATGAGAGGTTTGGACTGTTTTTATGACACTTCATCTGATGGTAGTTAGATTAGGAGTTAGGAAAGTTCTAGTTGTTCCACTGTGGAAAGAGGAACCAGTGAATGTTCTCCAGTGCTAGAACGCAATAGTGCTGCTGCATAGTTTCCAGTTCTTTTGAGTTCAGTCTGAGTTCTTTACTGTGATGAATGGTGATGGTCAGTGTTGTTAGAGAGGGAGTTCAGCTGGAGATTCAGTGCAGTGCTGTGTGTTGATCTTGAGGGAGTTTGGCTGAATGAAGCTGAACATCTGGTGAAAGTGCTGCTCTATTCTGGGAGAAAGAGGACGACTCAGGCCTGTTCATGCAGATCTGAGTTCCACCCCACTGCTCTCTCTCTCTCTCTCTCTCTCTCTCTCTCTCTCTCTGTCTCTCTCTCTCTCTCTCTGTCTCTCTCTCTCTCTCTCTCTCTCTCTCTCTCTCTGTCTGACTGTTTACTGCTTAAAACTGCTTGTTTGAGTTCAGCTGGGTGGGCTCTGGGGGGCTGGTTTCACTTCTTCTTTTAGTGCTGCTGATGACCATCAGTGTGTCAGTCCAATAATAACCTGTTTTATTTCTACAGCACCTTTATTAAACTCAAAGCAGGTAACAGTGAAACAGAACGAGTGCAGAAACAAACAGAAAGAGCTCTAACATACAGGAGAAGAGCATCAGCTCCATCTGAATGAACATGTAAAGGGAGGTAAAGCACTGAGTGAACAGGGGGGTTTGAGTTGTGTGTTAAAGACAGAGATAGAGGGGAGTTCCAGAGGTTTGGAGCTGTTCCCCTAAATTCTCTCCCACTGACTGAGGACAGTCTGATTCACTCTAATCAGACCAGTTCCAGAAGACCTGAGTGTCCCAGCTGGCGTGAAGAGATGGAGGAGGTCAGTAAGGTATGAAGGTCAAGGCCATGTATGTCTGTGAAGGTCATGAACAGGAAAGGGGTGTGTATTGACCACACAAAGGGGCAGATAATATTTATTAATAATCAGTATAATATAATATATAATTAATATAATATAATATATCAATAATATATTAATATATCGATATTTTCTGTGTTGAATTTAAGGAAATCACCTCATGCAAATCTTAATATCACAGATGAAGACAGAGAGGGAGGGAGGGGCTGATGGAGAGTGGTCTTTGGTGGCTGATACAGATTTGTGTATCATTATGAATGAAAACTGAGTGAAAACTGATATAAGCGTATAAATTAAGAAAGGAAAGGGGCCCAGAACAGAACCCTGGGGAACACTGAGCATCAGGAGCAGTGGGAGATTTGTGTTGCTGTGTAGTGAAAAGTAGAGATGAGCAGTAATTAGTTATATTTATTCAATTTCATGCACTGAAGTAAAATTTTGATGCATTTCTTCTCTCCTGAGTATTTTCATATAGTAATAATACAGTTTTAATGAAGTGTATTAGAACTTTTTACCATTAACATTTACTTACTAATTCCTTTATTTAATTTAATTCCTTGTTTACGAGCAACGATGAGACAGCCTATAGGGAGGAGGTAGATCGTCTGGCTGAGTGGTGCGACACAAACAACCTCCTGCTCAACGCTGAGAAAACTAAGGAGCTCATTGTGGACTTCAGAAGGAATCCTGACCCACATCCACCCATCCACATCAAGGGGACGGCAGTGGAGCGTGTGAACAGCTTCAAGTTCCTTGGTGTCCACATCTCCAAGGCTCTCACCTGGACGACCAGCTGCTCCAAGCTGGTAAAGAAGGCTCACCAGCGCCTCTTCTTTCTGAGGAGGCTGAGGATGAATCACCTGTCCTCAGACATCCTGGTGAACTTCTATCGCTGCACCATTGAGAGCATCCTGACCAACTGCATCACAGTATGGTACGGGTGCTGCTCTGCCTCAGTCCGGAAGGCGCTGCAAAGGGTGGTGAAAGCTGCCCAGCGCATCATCGGTGCACCACTTCCTACCATAGAGGACATCTACAGGAAGCGGTGTCTGAAGAGGGCTGGGAAAATCATCAAAGTACCCAGTCACCCAGCACACAGACTCTTCACCCCCCTGCCCTCTGGGAGGCGCTACAGGATCCTCCGGACTAAGACCACCAGATACCGGAACAGCTTCTTTCCAACTGCTGTCACACTCCTGAACTCTGCCTCCTGATACCTAAACAAATAACAATGGACTGTACCCTAACACACACCAATAACACACAGACTTACACACCACTCAACACCACTTACCGGCACTCACATCTGCTGTATATACTGCCCATTATTGTATATACTGTGTAAATACTCTACCTGTTCATAAGTACATACTTATCCCCCTTCATATTTATAACCTGTTCATAGTACTTTATACCCCTTCATATTTATAACGTGTTCATAGTACTTTATACCTCTTCATATTTATAACGTGTTCATAGTACTTTATACCCCTTCATATTTATAACCTGTTCATAGTACTTTATACCCCTTCATATTTATAACGTGTTCATAGTACTTTATACCTCTTCATATTTATAACCTGTTCATAGTACTTTATCCCCCTTCATATTTATAACCTGTTCATAGTACTTTATACCCCTTCATATTTATAACGTGTTCATAGTACTTTATACCCCTTCATATTTATAACCTGTTCATAGTACTTTATAGCACTTCATATTTATAACCTGTTCATAGTACTTTATACCCCTTCATATTTATAACCTGTTCATAGTACTTTATACCCCTTCATATTTATAACCTGTTCATAGTACTTTATACCCTTTCATATTTATAACGTGTTCATAGTACTTTATACCCCTTCATATTTATAACCTGTTCATAGTACTTTATCCCCCTTCATATTTATAACCTGTTCATAGTACTTTATACCCCTTCATATTTATAACGTGTTCATAGTACTTTATACCCCTTCATATTTATAACCTGTTCATAGTACTTTATACCCCTTCATATTTATAACCTGTTCATAGTACTTTATACCCCTTCATATTTATAACCTGTTCATAGTACTTTATACCCCTTCATATTTATAACCTGTTCATAGTACTTTATACCCCTTCATATTTATAATCTGTACATTCTTGTTTATAACCTGTATAACCCCCTTCATGTCCATACCCCCTCATATTTTTTTAACCTGTATATACTATACTTACTCTACACTTGTAACATACATATTTATATTGCTGCTAAGCACTTCTGGATGGATGCAAACTGCATTTCATCTTTGTACTTGCGACATACGCAATGACAATAAAGGTGAATTCTATTCTATTCTAATTTGAGATTATTAATTTTATTAGGAGTGTTCAAGTTCAAATCTGTAGATGTTTAACCTGAAAGGTCACTGAACACATTAATAAACACATCATCTCAACATCTTCATCAAGCTGTTATAGACTGACTGGTGAAACAGCCTGAGATGCTGGAGTCTGAGTCATAATTATGTCTCCAAATGACCCTAAAGAAAAAAAAATAGAGAGAAAACAAGTCAACATTTCAGAACATCTTCATTTAATTTTAATTCAGCTATGATCAAAAAGAAAAGAGAGTTAATGCGGCCCCTCAGAACTGAAATATAACCCCTGATATTTTTACCATATAGAGGGTCCAGAGGGTGAGAGTCCAGATGAAGATGGAGACCAAAGTCATGGTTGCTGTGGGTGAAGTTTGTGGGGCAGCAGCTCTCAGTCATGAAGTGTTAAACTCACAGGACTATAAACACTAGCAGAGCACTGAAGCATGGGCTGATCATGCAAAGTGGAGCCTCTATTAGAAGTGAAATATATATCTCTGTGGTGGGGGAGGTGGGGGCTTGGGCGGGGTGGCGGCGTAGGGTGTCTCCGTGACCTCCCCGGGCTGTCCTCATCCTGCCTCGAGCGGGGGGACAGTGAAACGCGGAGCCTCATGAGCCAGCTAGTCAGCTGGCTCTCCTCTTCCAGAGGATCATTGCCTCTGGACCTACATATCCCCCCCTCCATCCACCCCCAGACACACACACACACACACACACACACACACACACATACATACATTACTCCCCCACCCAAGCAAACACACACAAACACACACAGTACTCATACATTTAGGATCCTGGGGGCAGGCATGTTGCCGGGGGTCAATGAGGTCGACCCGCTGTCATAGCCTCACTCGTCTCCTGACGACTATCTGTCCCTCAGTTTTTACTGCACTTTAGACATTCAGGGCTTTTGAGGGGACGGTGTAGATGGACACTGCAGACCAGTGGCCCGGTGCTTAGCCCATGTTTGCCTACACACCTGTCCCCCCAATTTTAACTACACCATAGTATCACACACTACCCCACATTCATATACACCAACTCCTGCACTCTACACTTCACTGGAGGTGGAAGGGTGGGAAGGTCATCCCTCACCCGTTTCCTGCTCCCTACCGGGGCGGGGTGTTGAACGCCGGAACAGGGGCTGGGCCGGGGGCATTCCTGGCGTTCTGGGGTTGCTGCCCGGGCCCCCGCCGCCCCCGCCGCGGAGGGTGGCCGGTATGGCGGTGCCGGCCATGTGGCATTGTATGGTTGGGTGGGTGTGGGAGTCTGTGCGCCCGCGCGCATTCTTCCCTGGCATGCGCCCTCGGACTCGTGTGCAGTCGTGCATGTTCCTCCCGTGTGTGCGCCCTCCCGCACGTGTGCACGTTCGTCCCATGTATGCATCCATACACAAACTGGTACGGGGTGGGCTTTCCATTCGCCCCCACCTCATCTAGGGGGACGGGGGGTGTATATATGGGTGTGTGTTTGTACATATTGGGGTGATGTGTATGTATATATGTGGGTGTATGTATGTATGTAGGAATGTATATAGGTGTGGAGGTATGTGTGCGTAGGTGTATATATAGGGGTGGAGGAATATAAGGGAGTGAAGGTATGTAGATGTATATATGAGGTTGAGTGTATGTGAGGACAGCTGGTTCTGGGTCGGGGGATTGTTGTCCCCGGTCCTCTCCCGGCTGCTCCCCTGTGGTTGCTACTTCCCCCCCAGAAGGGGGCGCCTTGGGGCTTCAGGGCCTGGCCTGGTACTCCGGCGTGACGGTTGGCCCGCTCCCCTGGGTGGTTGGGCTCCGGGGCGGCTCAAGGCCCCTCGGCGGGGATGGGGCCCTGCTGGGTGGTGGTTGGCTCTCGGGCGTATGAGGCGCTGGGTCTTTGCTGCTGCCTCGTGATGGGGAGGGGCATCCTGGGGGCGGCTCTGGTTCCTCTGGTTCCCCTGGACCTACGCTCCATGGCTGGGGGGGGTGCTGTCCGGAGTCCCCCTCTCCCTTCCGCTGGGGTGGGCATGCAGGGGTCACTGGGAGATACGGCCCAGGGTCTCCACTGCTCCTGGGGGGGCCGCGGCGGGCGGGATTCCCTGGTCTTTCTCTGCCTTCCTCTGGCCTCTGGGGGGATGTTGTCGCAGCTATCTGCCCTCGATATTGAGTGCATCTTGTGACAAATTTATACTGTACTGCACTCACAAACACACACACACACACACACACACACACACACTCACATACACATACATCACAGTCATTTGTGTAGTATCTCCAAGTGCTGTACGTCTCAGGTACACTTTCTTCTCTTTTCTCAGGAGCAGCAGTTGGTGAACCATCGCCGTGGCATTTGCGCTGTGTTTTTCTTTTTTTCTGCCCTTTTGTTATTTCCCTTTTTTACCCCCCCCCCCCCCCCCGCTTATCTCTCCTCTCCCTTCTTTACAGATTCCCCTGGCCTGTCAAGTCTGGCATGATGCTAACACATTTTCATTAAAATATCAAATGTATAAACAAAATGAAATCAAATAATTAAAAAATAAATAAAGAAAACGAAACACTGACAAGATGAGCCTATAATCTATAGTGCTCATTTTGGAAAAGTAAATTTGTTTGGCACAGTAACGCAGTCTGACCATAATTCTGATTGCAAATCTGCCAGACAAGACCGGCAAAAAAAAAAAAAAAAGGAAAGCTGGCTGGTCCAGTGTAATAATGTGTTACTGCAAGTTATTCCATACTTTCTTTTACTGCTGGACATGACCAGAACTAAACTGCTGTTCCAGTCTAATTACAAATGTAATTACACTTGTTATTACCCTCATTTAATTACATGAGTAAGAATAGACTGTTACGACTATCAAGATACACGTGTGTAATTACATGGGGCAAACTGAAGGTGATACACGTGTGTAATTACATGGGGCAAACTGAAGGTGATACACGTGTGTAATTACATGGGGCAAACTGAAGGTGATACACGTGTGTAATTACATGGGGCAAACTGAAGGTGATACACGAGTGTAATTACATGGGGCAAACTGAAGGTGATACACGAGTGTAATTACATGGGGCAAACTGAAGGTGATACACGTGTGTAATTACATGGGGCAAACTGAAGGTGATACACGTGTGTAATTACATGGGGCAAACTGAAGGTGATACACGTGTGTAATTACACAATTTGTGCTTCTCTAATCAATTTGTAACAGTGATTAAATCATATGTAGTTACATTGTTGTTACATGTGTTATTTATATGTAACTACACAGTTATTATGGACACATAATATAAAGTGGGACCAGTCATTCTTTTTGGAAATCATGGACACTGTGTCCTCCGGGACTCAACACTCAAGTACATGAACTAAAATAAATATCAATATAAAATAAACTCCCCTGAGCTTTTTTCAAACCATAATATCTTTACTTTTAGATACGCACAAAGGTCAGTATATGAATCTACATTTTACTGTTTCTTTTATTCTGTGTTTAACTTCATCATTCAATTCAATTCAGTTCAGTTCAACTTTATTGTCATTGTACAATACAGGGTAGTACAGTATAATGAAACACTATGGGGCGACTTTTCCAGTGCAGTAATAAGAGATGCATAGTAAACAGGGCAGAGACTAAAGACAGTAAAAGACAGACAGAATGTGCGGTCAGTAGGTTCAGGTGTTGAACGTAGACAAGATGTGCGTAGGCGAGTGTTATAGGTGTCCTGGACGTATAGACAGTTAGTGCATAGTCAGATATTCAAGTGTATCAGGTATAGAGACAGAAATGTGCTGGTGAACTGCAGTCCAGTAAATGCAGAAGTACTAGTGGTGTAAACAGTGGTCAGTATATAAAGTCTACAGTGCAGGTACAGAGGAGCAGCATAACGTTCAGGTAACATCTTAAATAAAAAGTTACAGTATAAATATTTACATATACTAGAAATAAGGCTTAGCCAGAGATGAAGTGCACAGCATACAGTCCTCAAACTGGTGGAGCTCAGTGTGTAGAGGGCTGGGTGGTCAGGCTGGTCAGTAACAGCGCTGCCAGTCACAACATTTATGCTGTTTTTAGATTGGGAACATCTTTGACCTCGGAGTCAGACTCCATAGTGGATCACTTCAACAGCACACCAGCTGCTGCTGACCACTGTGTCCATCAGGTCCAGTTAGACTCTGGGGAAGTTCTGCACTGTAGGAACACAGAACAACAGTGTAAGTCGTGTAGTGTGAAAGGTGTTGAGAGAGAAAGAGCAGCTTCAAATCAGACTCCAGTGAAAGTGTTGATACTTCAGTCAAATCATGACTGAAGTAGCAGTAAAACTATAAATTAAATAGGAGTAAATAAAAAGATCAGATCCAAAATATATCAGAACTCTGAGTTTCTCTACAGAACTCAGTCCTGAACTGGGACTTTTAGAGCTAGACCTTCAGTTCAGGTCATTACTGTAGAAAATCAGTCATAAATAAATAAATAAATCAATAACAGGAACAGTGATCTGCTGTAGACGTTCAATGTTGAGGGGACAGGATTCATTTGAATCAGTTCATGTGGACGTCTAGTTTAGCACATCTAAGCGGTTTGTAATGTAATGTTAGCTCCAAGCTAACGGTGGTGCACATGTAGAGTTTTATAGCAGCTCTGACTTAAACTCAGATGTTCAAAGCTTATAACAGACATTCTGTTTCCATAGTTTAGTGTTTCAGTTTTACAGAGAATTCAGTAAAGATCTGAACTTCATGTCTGTCTCTGAACATTACTGGAGGAGTCTGAAGGTCTTCATGCTGTAAAATTTGAGTGAACTGGTTTTACTGAAATAAACACTCTAAATGTGTTATTTCAACTGAATGAGGCCAGAAAAGATGATTGTTACCACATGAAGTAATTATTTGAGGTTAAACAGATGAATTACTGTTTACAGTCTACTGACCTCTGAATATGATCTCCTACTAAAAACTGATGAGTCTGAGTTTGTTGAAGGACTTCTTCAGGGACTCCCTCTTTCTCAGGACTGAGAGAAACATCCATTTCATAATCTGTCCAGATCCTTATAATAAACTTTAGAATAAATGAGACTGGAGCTGAACTCTACAGCTAGTTCCAGACCTGTGGAGATCAGGAAATAAACCCCTAAAATCACAAAGCATTTCCAGTCTAATGAACAGAAGAACAAACTCCATCTAAAGTCCTGATTTCCACAGAGTGTGTTATTGTGTGTGTCCATCCTCCCCCTCAGCACCTGCAGTAGAGTCCAGCTGCAGCAGTGCAGTCTCTGTGCAGCTGGACTGAGGGGGGTTTTTGTACACCTACTAAACACTGTGGGAACAGGTTTGTGCTACTGATATAATGATAACTCTGACAGTAATAATCTCCTGCATCTTCAGTCTGGACATTACTGATGGTCAGAGTGAAGTCAGATCCAGAACCACTGCCACTGAAACGAGCTGGAATTCCTGACTGTAACGTTTTAGCATATCTAATCAGGAGTTTAGGAGCTTCTCCAGGTTTCTGCTGATACCAGAACATATAGTAATCCCCATCGCTATCAAGATACACTGCAGGGCTGGTTCTACAGCTGATGGTCACTGAGGCTCCTGGAGAAACAGTTTTCACTGCTGGAGTCTGAGTCACAGTCACCTGACCACTGGATCCTGAGAAAAATGTTAAGAAATCCATGAAATAAATGAAAACATGAATTCACATTTATATGAAAGACAGAATTATGTAAATTAATACATTTTTTTATTCAACATTGTGTTTTTCACACTGATACTCGGTGCGCAGTCAAATATTTTTTATTTACTGTTCCTTAAAAAAAGAAAAATATGTGTTACCTTGAGTCCAGAGGGTGAGCGTCCAGATGAAGATGGAGACCAAAGTCATGGTTGCTGTGGGTGAAGTTTGTGGGGCAGCAGCTCTCAGTCATGAAGTGTTAAACTCACAGGACTATAAACACTAGCAGAGCACTGAAGCATGGGCTGATCATGCAAAGTGGAGCCTCTAT
This sequence comes from Pygocentrus nattereri, assembly GCF_015220715.1. Taxonomy (NCBI): domain Eukaryota; kingdom Metazoa; phylum Chordata; class Actinopteri; order Characiformes; family Serrasalmidae; genus Pygocentrus; species Pygocentrus nattereri. The sequence continues at coordinate 2,553,686 of NC_051221.1, read as the reverse complement.
GGAAATCATCTTTCTAACAACACTGAGTAAAGATGATCATATTTATCTGATCTTGTCTGATCAGATGTTTCTGCTCAGGGTGGAATCTGATGTTTAAAGTGCTGCTTTTTATAGAGATGTGGGGAAATGAAATCTCTTCTGATTCCCAACAGAGTTTTCTGAAAGAAGACAGAATGATTTGAGCGTTATACGACATTTCACTCCCCCAGATGATCCTTAAGGCATTAAGTGGACAGGAAAAATAAAGGGGTATCAGAGGTTTGTGGAGGTCAGTAGTGGAGACAATTGCTGGCAGCTACTTCAGCTCAGCCAGGCTTGTCTAATTCTAGAGAGATTAGAAGTGAAATATTCCCTTTAATGTCCAGCAGAGGGCGCTCTCTTATTGTGCAGTTCTAACTGTCTCTGCCATTCATTTGAGGGTCTCTGCAGCTACGACTGCCACCCAGTCTGTCTGGATCAGGGCTGGAGGACTTTCTGGTGGAGGAAACACTGAAAACAGTAAGAACCTTTTCATCTATTACTTTTAGAAGAACTTTTATCTAGAACATTTTCTACCGATTTAAAACTGTATATTTAGTGTTTAGGAAGTTCAGTTTGTCTGCTGTGTAAATTCTAAAGGACCAAGCGAGTCCTCAGTTTAGATATTTCACTGCTTATAAAATAATCCTTGTTGGGAATAAAAGGCAGAACGTGTGCAGATCTACAGTGTGTAGTTTATTCCATTATTAGATGATTGGAGAACCCATTAATATTGTATTATAGGTCAGAAATAGTGCGTGTAGAGGCTGAAGAGAGCGGCGTGTTTAGAGCAGGAGGTTTTTGTACAGCCAGTAAACCAGTTTGTATCACTGTGGTGGACTTTTGGTGGAGGAACCAAACTGTCAGTTGGAAGTAAGTCCACTTTTCCTCCTTATTCAAAAGGAATCTTTTATTAAAATGATTATGGATCAACAGTACAGACGTACTTGATGTTCTTCTAAATCAGTTCTGATCCAAATTTGAATGTATTTCATTAGAACTTGGCTGAAGTGTGGCGAGCGTGGAGCTTTAGGCTTTACCACGAGCTCCTGTTTCTGAACTGGATTTCTTTTCTTTAAAACACTAATATTTCCTAAAGGTTTCCTGTGAAGTGTTCAGTAATGACATTTCTTTAAAAAGATCAGATGTAGAGCTGGATTGTAGTGTCAGTGTTGGGCTCCATTACAGCAGTTCTGTCTCCATCTGGAAGCCACAATGTGGAGGTTATTATAAGCAGCGTTTTCTGCTCTGAAGCTTTGAAGCCATAGTACATGGAGACTGCAGCTCCATTTATTTAGGGATTATTTATTGTTTTGGAGGAAATAAAATCATGTTCCATTTCAAATTTCCCATCGCAGAATGTGCAGAATGTCCGAGTTTTACTGAGTGAAATTCAGTAATATTTTCTAATGTAAATGGAAATGAAGTGCAGCTATGAATGTGATTGGAAATATGGGTTTGTGTGTGAAACGGTTGAGTTTAAGGTTGTAATTAGAGTTTGGTTTTTAATGCATCACTGAACTCAGTTGTGCTCTGTTAGAAATAAGGGAAATGAAACTGTGTGTGTGTCCTAGGTGTGGCCGCGCCCACCCTCACGGTCCTGCCCCCCTCCAGCGTGGAGCTGCAGCAGGGGAAGGCCACACTCGTGTGTTTGGCCAACAAGGGCTTCCCCTCAGACTGGAGGCTGAGCTGGAAGGTAGACGGGAGCAGCTGGAGCTCGGGGGTTAGCCAGAGCCCCGGGCTTCTGCAGAAGGACGACGGCCTCTACAGCTGGAGCAGCACCCTGACCCTCCAGGAGGACCAGTGGCTAAAGAAGACAGTGACCTGTGAGGCCACCAAGGACTCCCAGCGTCCTGTTAGCCAAACCCTGAGGAGAGAGCAATGCACTGGGCAGTGAGCGTCCACGCGTGTGTTGGAGCTGCTAGACCTCATCTTGATCTTCAGTGAGCTCAAACATGGCTCTGCTTAATGCTCTGATCTTCATCTCATCACTTCATCATCACAATAAAGAGTTTCAGTATAAATATCTACAGTCTTTCATTGTTTATTGTGTTATTTTTCCTCAACCAGCAACAATAAACATGTACACTTTTCTTTTTTTGTTCATTTCTCTGTTAATTAATAAAGCTTTTGAAACAGTGTTTAGTCTTTTATGTCATGATTTTTGGAAGTTTTCTTGGGGGGAAACTTATTAATAATTTTTTACTGACATGAGAAATATAACAGTCTGTAAATCTGTCCATTAATAAATAAACACACTGACAAACTTCCATTAAATAAATGAATAAATTACCCCCCCGAAATAAACTAATAAATGTATTTTTCCCTGTCTGGTCATCGTACTGTAACTGTAATATCAGTAAGTCTTTATTCATGTTATTCATATTATTCATAAATGTCATGTTTCTGATTCAGAGACTCTAAAATCTCCAGAATCTAACAGCCACTTTCATTGACCTGAACACACTGATACACCGTTTCACAGGAGGCTTGTTGATTGACACTGAAGGTACATCAGAAAACTGAGTCATTAATCTTCATTAAACTGATTAGTTCAGCTGCTCAGTTACACAGACGCTTCCCTGTGTACTGGAGTTAAAGTCGAGACCCGCAAGGTAAAATATTCCTCCAGTAAAAGTAGAAGCTCCTCCCTTTAGACCTCCACTTGAGTAAAAGTACTAAAGTATTTCCCTTCAAATGTACTTAAGTATAAAGTAAAAGTACTAAAAGAGTAATTCTGGCTCTGATGTCCTGTTATCATTTTTATAACCAGACTGGCTTCATGAACTCATTTCAGGTGAAAGTCCTCCAGCGTCTCTCTTGGTAAACCAGTCTTTTAGTAGAACGTCATTAATTAGTGATGCTGACGTCTATTAAAATGATCAGAAGCACAAAACACTGAAGGTAAACAGTTTCCATCAGGGAGAACCGAGTGGCTCTGAAATCACTTTTTACACACAAGCAAAGTTTCAGTTTCAGATTTATTTACAACTTAGTTCCAAGTTTAAGTTGAATAAAAACTGGCTTTAAACTCAGGATCACAGATGAGCTCCTTTACTATGTTGATCTGTAGGCGTCTGTTCATAAACATAAACCAGCCCAAACTCATTTACTATAAAATGAAATGGTGTTTGTAGAAATTCAGAAAAAAGCCGCGTCAGTCTCGACTGCATATGTGGACATATTTCTATATTGAGCTCTATTTACACAAAGTTAGGTTAGTTCATCATTTATGTTGAACAGACTCTCCCAAAGTTTTACGCTGCTGCGCTGACGTTGAACCGCGTGCTGCACTGGGTCGGTATGACCAACAGGTCAAAACCAGCTCTAAACAAAGTGACCGCTGGGCCCTGATTGGTGCTCTGGCTTTGCGCTTCTTTCGTTTTGACATGTGACGTTTTTATAGACACAGAAACCAAAAGGAACGACAGATTTCTCAAAATGTAGGAGGAAAAAGTCGGATATTAGACTCTGAAATGTAGTGGAGTGAAAGGAAAAAGTCGCCCAGAACGGAGAAACTTCAGTACAGATACACCAAAAATACTAAAGTACAGAAACTAATTACAGTTACTCAGATACTCAGTTACTCAGTTACTCAGATACTCAGTTACTGTCCACCACTGTTGAGCTCTAATAGCTCTGTACTTTACTCCTTTTAAACGCTGTATTGGAGAATAATGTGTCTGGACTCTTCTGAGAGTCGCAGGTTCAGGAGAAACTCTTTTAATGCATATTTAATAAACCTGATATAAATATTCTGTTTTGATATAAATTCCACTTCTACACTTCATAATGAAAGCTGTTCTGATTGTCAGTGAACATCAGAGGCTTCATGCTGTTACACTGGGCTTTCACAGGCCAACTCCAACTCCAGCTTTCTGTGAATCTATTCTGTCTATTAATGACGTTTAAAGGACTCAGCTGTTCCGCTTCCCCAGGTTCTGCTGGTTCTCTCTACTCCTCCTGCCCCTCTCCCCTCCTCTATTCCCCTGCATTCTTCCAAGGTAGGAGAGGAGCAGGAGAAAGAGAGGGGAGGACAGGAGCAGTAGCATAAGTTTCTGGACGCAGTCAGAGTGAAGAGCACAGCAGGGCAGGAACCGTACAGTATGTAAATGTAATGTATGGACTTGTTCTGCATGTATATCTAGTACATAATCCACCCAGACACACACAGCTGCAGCTATTTCAGCTCTAGATGGTAACAAGATCCAGATGTGGAGGAAAAAAGTGGTCACCAGTCCTGTTCTTGGAGAGAGACCTTCCTGGAGAGTTCACCTCCACACAGTCATTTAATTCAACATGTCCATTTAATTAGTCAGATCAGGTGAGCTGGATTTGGGCTGGAGCTGAGTTCTGCAGGAAGGTGGATCTCCAGCAGCAGAGCTGGTGAACGTAGATTTGAGGGACTCTGTATAAATAATGAAATCATTGTTACCTGAGTTTGCTAATGTTAGGTAGATTAACTTTAGGAGGATCAGTCAGTAAAGACAGCAGATTACTGCAGGGTGTTTTGGTGCTGACTGTGCTAAATCTAAATGATGTGGTTGGTTCTAGATTATAGCACAGTCAGGTTCACAGAACTAACAGGAGAACAGATGTAGATCTACAGGACTGCTCCCCTCATGCAAGTCAGACATTATAAAGTAGGAGACACTGGTTGGAAAGTGAATGGGAAAGTTCCTAATGCTCAACGTGGAGTCTATGTGTGGAGAAAGTCCTGCCCTTCAGTGAAAAGCTCTGATCCAGAGCGAGCAGGAAAATCCTTCTGCAATATTTGGGCAGATGCTTTTTAGAAGGTTTATCTCAAACGAATTGTCTGGTAAAATGAATGTAATTAAAACAGTAACTGATCTCTTCTCATTCAAAGAGACAGGATGCTGGTCTTTTATGACCGGAAATTTGTCAAGAGTGGACAGATTTTCTTATAAGGACTTTTATCAGTGGACACTAGTGCTGTGAGTTGATCTTGAGGGAGTTTGGCTGAATTAAGCTGAACATCTGGTGAAAGAGGACGACTCAGGCCTGTTCATGCAGATCTGAGTTCCACCCCACTGCTCTCTCTCTCTCTCTCTCTCTCTCTCTCTCTGTCTCTCTCTCTCTCTCTCTCTCTCACTCTCACTCTCTCTCTCTCTGTGTCTCTCTCCCTCTCTCTCTATCTCTCTCTCTGTCCTTCTCTCTCTCTCTCTCTCTCTCTCTCTCTCTCTCTCTCTCTTTCCCTAACTCTGTCTCTCTCTCTCTCTCTGTCTCTCTGTCTCTCTCTCTCTCTCTCTCTCTCTCTCTCTCTCTCTCTCTCACTCTCTCTCTCTCTGTGTCTCTCTCCCTCTCTCTCTATCTCTCTCTCTGTCCTTCTCTCTCTCTCTCTCTCTCTCTCTCTCTCTCTCTCTCTCTTTCCCTAACTCTGTCTCTCTCTCTCTCTCTGTCTCTCTCTCTCTCTCTCTCTCTCTCTCTGTGTCTGTCTCTCTCTCTCTATCTCTCTCTGTCTCTCTCTCTCTCTCTCTGTCTCTCTCTGTCTGACTGTTTACTGCTTAAAACTGCTTGTTTGTGTTCAGCTGGGTGGGATGTGGGGGGGCTGGTTTCACTTCTTCCTTTAGTGCCTCTGCCTCCAGGATGTGAGTCAGCTATCCTGATCTAACTGTCAGTGTATCAGAGTCACAGTGCTGTGTGGTTTAGTATCCTAAGCTGGTGTAAAAGAGACTCAGTTCAGAGTCTAATGTTTCTGATTAACAGACCTATGGAGTCTGAAATGGATCATGATGTGATGGTCCTGTAGAAGACCATGTAGTGAGGTTCTTCTGAGGGAAGTAATGGGAGTATAAACAGTGTAATAAGTGCAGTGGGGAATGAAGCTCCAGCTGATTCTCCTGGGCTCTTTATCACAGTGTACAGATGTTACGTGTTGGGCCTGAAAAGGGGGGGCTTTTCTGGCTGGTGTTATTTTCTTTCTCTTTTCTAGTCTCTCTCCCTGTCGTGCTTGCTCGCTGGTATGTCCCCTCCCTCGTTTGTTCTCTATCTCTACAGGTTGGCTGCAGTGTCAATCATCGTCAGAGGACCCGTCCCGCACTGCGGCCAATCATCATCCAGAATTCAGGACCTGGAGGAGGGACTTGGAATTTAAAAGAAGACCGGCGAAGCTCGAGGAAGTTGGCGTTACCCCTGGAGTCTAAGCTGGTTCCGTGTTTTCCATTGCTGCTCCGCTGTTTTCACAGAACTGTGTTGTGTGTCGGGTTATTGATGTGGCCTATTGCAAGCTTAAGTTCCTGGCACTGAAAGTCTGTTTTTTTTGTATTATAACTCTCTCTCTCTCTCTCTCTCTCTCTCTCTCTCTCTCTCTCTCTCTCTCTATGTCTCTATGTCTCTCTCTCTCTCTCTGTCTCTCTCTCTCTCTGTCTCTCTCTCTCTCTCTCTCTGTCTCTGTCTCTGTCTCTGTCTCTCTCTCTCTGTCTCTCTCTCTCTCTGTCTCTCTCTCTGTCTCTCTCTCTGTCTCTCTCTCTCTCTCTCTCTCTCTCTGTCTCTCTCTCTCTCTCTCTCTCTCTCTCTCTCTCTCTGTCTCTCTCTCTCTCTCTCTCTCTCTCTCTCTCTCTCTCTCTCTCTCTCTCTCGCTGCTGCTGCTGTGTTTTCTTGGGGTTCTGGACAGGGTAGATGGGCGCGCTCATACATATTACGTCACGTAGCGGCCCTATGTATAGACACCCTAGGTAAGGGGCGGGCGCCAACCCGTGTATTTCGGTTTTGTGTTGGGGAGACTAGTGCAGTCAGTGTTTTGTTTTTCACTAGGTAACGAACTAGGGTAGCTTTATTTTTCGTTGGTTTTGATTATTTCTTTCCTTTGGCGCCGTCCGGGTCCAGAAGTCCATTTAGTGTTTATTTTCAACTATAAATATTGTAAATATTGTAAATATTGGTGGCTGTTGGTTTGAGGGGAGGATTTCACTCACTTGTCCCCGGTGCAGTGTGAAATAAACAGCACGTAAGACGCTGAACGTGTTGTGTCTTGGTCCTTCCCGGTTCGTGTTACAAACATCCCATCAAAACCATATGTTACTGGCCCCTTTTCCCCTAGGCTTAACTATGGGGTCGTAACAACAGAGAGTAATGGTGCAGCAGGAACATGGCCAGTGAGAAAACCCACAGCAGCGTTCCTGCACACCTCCCAGCTCCACACTCCAGGATCAGTAGTGGGAGTTTTATTAATCAGTGTGGGAGGGTGGAGCTCCAGGAGGCTGCTGGGAGGGGCTGAGGTGGGCTGTGGCTCCCCCTGCTGGTCAGTCTGCCTGTCAGACTGCATGGTGGGTCACTCTGTCTAACAGCACACCAACTGCTGCTGACCACTGTGTCCATCAGATCCAGTTAGACTCTTGGGAAGTTCTGCACTGTAGGAACACAGAACAACAGTGTAAGTCGTGTAGTGTGAAAGGTGTTGAGAGAGAAAGAGCAGCTTCAAATCAGACTCCAGTGAAAGTGTTGATACTTCAGTCAAATCATGACTGAAGTAGCAGTAAAAGTACAACTGGAGTAAAAAAGTATCAGATCTAAAATCTACTCAAGCTCTGAGTTTCTCTATAGACCTCAGTCCTGAACTGTGAGTTTCAGAGCTGGACCTCCAGTTCAGGTCATTAATGTCAAAACTCCATCATAAATAAATAAATAACAGGAACATTGATCTGCTGTAGATGTTAAATGTTGAGTGGACGGGATTAATTTGGATTAAATCACATGAAAAAGTCTAGGTTGTGAGATTAGCACCTCTAAGGGGTTTGTAATGTAATGTTAGCGCTAAGCTAACGGAGCTGCACAAGAAGATTTTATAACAGCTCTAATTAAATTAAACCCTGATCTTCAAAGCTTATAACAGACATAGTTTACATGTTTTTACTGTCTGTGTTTCAGTTTTACAGAAACATCAGTAAAGATCTGAACTTAATGGCTAAATCTGAATATTATTGAAGAGCCTGAATTTCATGTGACAAAAAAACAGCTGAACTGAACTTGAAAACAAAAATTAAACTACATTTTCATTTGAAGTCCTTAATTTAGATTAATGAAAACATTTAAGGCATTTAATTACACTGCTCAAAAAAATAAAGGGAACACTTAAACAACACAATATAACTCCAAGTAAATCAAACTTCTGTGAAATCAAACTGTCCACTTAGGAAGCAACACTGACAATCAGTTTCACAGCTGTTGTGCAAATGGAACAGACAACAGGTGGAAATTACTGGCGATTAGCAAGACTCACTCAATAAAGGAGTGGTTCTGCAGGTGGGACCACAGACCACTTCTCAGGACCTTTCTGCTTTCTGGCTGATGTTTTGGTCACTTTTGAATGTTGGTGGTCTTTCACACTCGTGGTAGCAGGAGACGGACTCTACAACCCACACAAGTGGCTCAGGTAGTGCAGCTCATCCAGGATGGCACATCAATGCGAGCTGTGGCAAGAAGGTTTGCTGTGTCTGTCAGCGTAGTGTCCAGAGGCTGGAGGCGCCACCAGGAGACAGGCCAGTACACCAGGAGACGAGGAGGAGACCGTAGGAGGACAACAACCCAGCAGCAGGACCGCTACCTCCGCCTTTGTGCAAGGAGGAACAGGAGGAGCTGCCAGAGCCCTGCAGAATGACCTCCAGCAGGCCACAAATGTGCATGTGTCTGCACAAATGTTTAGAAACCAACTCCATGAGGATGGTATGAGATGGGGGGTCCACAGATGGGGGTTGTGCTCACAGCCCAACACCGTGCAGGATGTTTGGCATTTGCCAGAGAACACCAGGATTGGCAAATTCACCGCTGGCGCCCTGTGATCTTCACAGATGAAAGCAGGTTCACACTGAGCACATGTGACAGACGTGACAGAGTCTGGAGATGCCGTGGAGAGCGATCTGCTGCCTGCAACATCCTTCAGCATGACCGGTTTGGCAGTGGGTCAGTAATGGTGTGGGGTGGCATTTCTTTGGAGGGCCGCACAGCCCTCCATGTGCTCGCCAGAGGTAGCCTGACTGCCATTAGGTACCGAGATGAGATCCTCGGACCCCTTGAGAGACCATATGCTGGTGTGGTTGGCCCTGGGCTCCTCCTAATGCAGGACAATGTTAGATCTCATGTGGCTGGAGTGTGTCAGCAGTTCCTGCAAGATGAAGGCATTGAAGCTATGGACCGGCCCGCCCGTTCCCCAGACCTGAACCCGAGCACATCTGGGACATCATGTCTCGCTCCATCCACCAACGCCACGTTGCACCACAGACTGTCCAGGAGTTGGCGGATGCTTTAGTCCAGGTCTGGGAGGAGATCCCTCAGGAGACCATCCGCCACCTCATCAGGAGCTGCCCAGGCGTTGTTGGGAGGTCATACAGGCAAGTGGAGGCCACACACAACACTGAGCCTCATTTTGACTTGTTTTAAGGACATCACATCAAAGTTGGATCAGCCTGTCGTGTGTTTTTCCACTTTAATTTTGTGTGTGACTCCAAATCCAGGCCTCCATTGGTTAATAAGTTTGATTTCCATTGATGATTTTTGTGTGATTTTCTTGTCAGCACATTCAACTTTTTACAGAACAAAGTCTTCAATGAGAATATTTCATTCATTCAGATCTAGGATGAGTTATTTGCGTGTTCCCTTTATTTTTTTGAGCAGTGTATTTTTAGGCTGAAGTGATAATTGTTATTACAGTCTACTCACCTCTGAATATGATCTCCTACTAAAAGCTGAGGAGTCTGAGTTTGTTGAAGGACTTCTTCAGGGACTCCCTCTTTCTCAGGACTGAGAGAAACATCCATTTCATAATCTGTCCAGATCCTTATAATAAACTTTAGAATAAATGAGACTGGAGCTGAACTCTACAGCTAGTTCCAGACCTGTGGAGATCAGGAAATAAACCCCTAAAATCACAAAGCATTTCCAGTCTAATGAACAGAAGAACAAACTCCATCTAAAGTCCTGATTTCCACAGAGTGTGTTATTGTGTGTGTCCATCCTCCCCCTCAGCACCTGCAGTAGAGTCCAGCTGCAGCAGTGCAGTCTCTGTGCAGCTGGACTGAGGGGGGTTTTTGTACAGCTGCTAAACACTGTGGGAACACGTAGCCACTGATATAATGATAACTCTGACAGTAATAATCTCCTGCATCTTCAGTCTGGACATTACTGATGGTCAGAGAGAAGTCAGATCCAGATCCACTGCCACTGAAACGAGCTGGAATTCCTGACTGTCTACTGGTAGCAGCATAGATCAGGAGTTTAGGAGCTTCTCCAGGTTTCTGCTGATACCAGGCTAAACAAGGACTACCTGAACAAGTTCCTACTGCAGGGCTGGTTCTACAGCTGATGGTAACTGATTCTCCTGGAGAAACAGTTTTCACTGTAGGAGTCTGAGTTACAGTCACCTGACCACTGGATCCTGTAATAAATTATGGATGAACATATGAATGAATATATAGTCAATGTAAACTCACACATATTTAATGGTTCACTGACTGTGAAAATAGAACTTTAATTACATGCGTTAGTCCTCTGTCCCCACACACTTATATAAATGGTTACCTTGAGTCCAGAGGGTGAGCGTCCAGATGAAGACGGAGACCAAAGTCATGGTTGCTGTGGGTGAAGTTTGTGGGGCAGCAGCTCTCAGTCATGAAGTGTTAAACTCACAGGACTATAAACACTAGCAGAGCACTGAAGCGTGGGCTGATCATGCAAAGTGGAGCCTCTATGGAAATGGACTCACCAAACACCTCCATAATAAACACGTCTGATTATTTAGATCTGATTAAAAAGTATCAGCTCAGTTCTGTTCATTCAGTGCTAGACGTTCATTTCTAAAGCTCATCAATAGTTGATGAGTGTAGAAGAGCTCAGGGTGAACAGTGAGGAGTGATGGAGGTTTATGTACAATGACTTCACTGAAATGTAGCACTGTGGTTCTCTTTCAGTGGAGGAACCAAACTCACTGTGAAAAGAGACTTTTATTCTATTTAAACAGGAGATTCATTTAATCCCCTCATTATCAGCTGCAGACCATGATGACCAGCTGGTCTGAGGTCAGTGAGGTTCTCCTGGATGAAGACATTCACAGGTTTTAATGAGAGGTTTGAACTGTTTTTATGACACTTCATCTGATGGTAGTTAGATTAGGAGATAGGAAAGTTCTAGTTGTTCCACTGTGGAAAGAGGAACCAGTGAATGTTCTCCAGTGCTAGAACGCATTAGTGCTGCTGCATAGTTTCCAGTTCTTTTGAGTTCAGTCTCAGTTCTTCACTGTGATGAATGGTGATGGTCAGTGTTGTTAGAGAGGGAGTTCAGCTGGAGATTCAGTGCAGTGCTGTGTGTTGATCTTGAGGGAGTTTGGCTGAATGAAGCTGAACATCTGGTGAAAGTGCTGCTCTATTCTGGGAGAAAGAGGACGACTCAGGCCTGTTCATGCAGATCTGAGTTCCACCCCACTGCTCTCTCTCTCTCTCTCTCTCTCTCTCTCACTCTCTCTCTCTCTCTCGCTCTCTCTCTCTCTCTCTCTCTGACTGTTTACTGCTTAAACTGCTTGTTTGAGTTCAGCTGGGTGGGCTGTGGGGGGCTGGTTTCACTTCTTCATTTTGGTGCTTCTGCAAACCCTTTTAAACTTTGTTTTACAGTTCATCAAATTTTCCTTGAAAACATCCAAACTGAAGAACAAACAGCTGCTGTTAATTATCTTCACTCAGTTCTCATCTTTCTCCAATCTGTCTTTGGTACTGTGAACCACCAGCTACTGTATTTATCCTACCGGTCTGTAACATTGAATCTATAACATTAAAGACTCTTTCTCTACACAAGACTGTGGGCTTTTTCTCCTTTGGTCACTCATTTGTTTTGGTGTCATAAAGCTGTCATAGTCCTGTGATTATCAGCCTGGATTCATGTTTTATTGTTGCTAAGTACAGATCGACTAAGACCACAGTCAGTCCATGATCATCAAACCACACTGTTCTAACGATCATATCTTAGTCTAATGCTGAACCCACTGTTGTGTATGTAAACATAATTAGTGCTGATCTCATTTCATTATCATTGCTATGTAGAAACCCAGCTGTACTTCATCTAATCATCACCTTGGACTGATTCTTCATAACCAGCTCTGATCACATGACATCTGTTATCAGATCCTGAGGATTTCTACGACATGAACCAGAATTTTTTATTTTATTTTATTTATTTATTATTTATTTAACCAGGAAGGCCCTACTGAGATACACTGTCTCTTCTGTCAGGGAGTCCTGATGAAACTGAGCAGCTAAAATGAGATGAAAAGGTTTCATTCCAGAAAAGAGGACTTCATTTACGTCTTAGTCATTTCCAGACTTGATTACTGAAATTTTCAGCTTGCTGACTTTCTTTCCTGCACCTTTTCTCTTCTACAGAGGATGCAGAATGCTTCAACTGATCAAGTTCACGAATTCCCGGCTTCACATGTCCTCTGCACCTGAATTCATAATGACACACTCACACGCTAACTTCAGATCTCCTGATCCCTGCCCTGCCCTTCCCTGAGATCCAAGAAAGGCATGAGGTCATTTCTTAACGCTTCACCATCCACGTCTCTCAGTGGTTACACTTTCTCTGAGCCCCTTCTTCTGTGGGCTGAAGACTTAGTGCTTCACTAAATTCCTCAGACCACTGTTGAATTTATTGTTTACTTATTAAAAATTAAAAAACTTTAAAATATGTCCTTATTTAACAAGATCAAGCTTTGATAGGACTTGATTTTTAGGTTATAGACTTTAGAGACTATCTGGGTACTTTGAATTGCATTGACCTCTACTGTAATGAAAGGGAGTCTGCTAAATAAAAAAAATTTAAATATAATATTGAACTTATTATTATTTTTATTATTATTATTATTATTATTACTATTAAGGTGAGATGATACTTTAACATCAGACACAATCTGTGGGAGATTTTTGTCTCTTCACTACTTTGAAGTAGAACTAATAATATCCATGAGTTTGTAGATATTTGAAGGCAAGCTTCAGAAAAGATATGGTGAGTATGTTTTGTGAGATGTTCCATCTCCTGCTTAAGATCCTGTTCCACAGTGAGTGGAACCCCCCAAAGAGAGAACAGTGCTCACTACTGTAGTGTTTGGGAGTTGATGAGTTCAGCTGAGTGCAGCTTTAGCAGCTGTTCTCAGATCAGTGAGAGTTTCTGAGTCAGAGCAGTTCCTCTACAGCTGAGGGAGGTTTTTGTATTGCGCTCTAACACTGTGTGAGCGGGTAGCTCTGATACTGCTGACAGTAATAATCTCCTGCATCTTCAGACTGAACTCCACTGATCTTTAGAGAATAATCAGATCCAGATCCACTCCCACTGAAACGATCTGGAACACCAGACTGACGGCTAGTAGCACCATAGATCAGGAGTTTAGGAGCTTCTCCAGGTTTCTGCAGATACCAGGCCAGATTGCTGTAAATGCTCTGACTGGCTCTGCAGCTGAGAGTAACAGAGTCTCCTGGTGAAACAGTCTGAGATGCTGGAGTCTGAGTCATAATTATGTCTCCAAATGACCCTAAAGAAAAAAAAAATACAGAGAAAAACAAGTCAACATTTCAGAACATCTTCTTTTACTTTTAATTCAGCTATGATCAAAAAAATAAATGAGTTAATGCGGCTCCTCAGAACTGAAATATAACCCCTGATATTTTTACCTTGAGTCCAGAGGGTGAGCGTCCAGATGAAGATGGAGACCAAAGTCATGGTTGCTGTGGGTGAAGTTTGTGGGGCAGCTGCTCTCAGTCATGAAGTGTTAAACTCACAGGACTATAAACACTAGCAGAGCACTGAAGCATGGGCTGATCATGCAAAGTGGAGCCTCTATTAGAAGTCAAATATTCCCTTTAATGTCCAGCAGAGGGCGCTCTCTTATTGTGCAGTTCTAACTGTCTCTGCCTTTCATTTGAGGGTTTCTGCAGCTACGACTGCCACCCAGTCTGTCTGGATCAGGGCTGGAGGACTTTTTGGTGGAGGAAACACTGAAAACAGTAAGAACCTTTTCATCTATTACTTTTAGAAGAACTTTTATCTAGAACATTTTCTACCAATTTAAAACTGTATATTTAGTGTTTAGGAAGTTCAGTTTGTCTGTTGTGTAAATTCTAAAGGACCAAGCGAGTCCTCAGTTTAGATATTTCACTGCTTATAAAATAATCCTTGTTGGGAATAAAAGGCAGAACGTGTGCAGATCTACAGTGTGTAGTTTATTCCATTATTAGATGATTGTAGAACCCATTAATATTGTATTATAGGTCAGAAATAGTGCGTGTCGAGGCTGAAGAGAACAGCAAGGTGGACGGGAGCAGCTGGAGCTCGGGGGTTAGCCAGAGCCTTCTTCAGAAGGACGACGGTCTCTACAGCTGGAGCAGCACCCTGAGGACCAGTGGCTAAAGAAGACAGTGACCTGTGAGGCCACCAAGGACTCCCAGCCTCCTGTCAGCCAAACCCTGAGGAGAGAGCAATGCACTGGGCAGTGAGCGTCCATGCGTGTGTTGGAGCCGCTAGAGCTCCTCTTGATCTTCAGTGAGCTCAAACATGGCTCTGCTTAATGCTCTGATCTTCATCTCATCACTTCACTATCACAATAAAGATCTTCAGTATTAATATCTACAGTCTTTCATTGTTTGTGTTATTTTAATTTTCCTGAAACAGCAACAATAAACATGTAAACAGCTCTTTGATCTTTAATTTACTGGAATTAATTTGTTTATTTCTCCTCTAAAAATAAAGCTTGTAGATGTGATTAACTGCAGTGTTTCCACTTTTTCCATGATGTTTGAGGCTATATTGTAAAAAGATTAATAATGAGACACAGTTATTTATTGTTCTAGCAGTCATAAGAAACAAGTTTATAGTCCAGAGGAGTTTTCTTTATTAGAAAATCAATAAATGAACCAATACAAACTCACAAAAAAACAAATATAAAAATAAAAACCTGAACAAGTCGTTACATGGATAACAGATCAACTCTGTCCCAATAAAATCAAATCTTTATTCAGTTTTGTATAAATGTAATGTTTCTGATTCAGAGACTCTAAAGAACTCTTGACTCTATCAGCCACTTTCATTAACCTGAAAACACTGATGCATCACACTGTTGTCCACCCAACCAGGCACTATTTGTTTTAATGAAATTGTGTTTTTAATAGTAATAAGCCTCATTTTTATAGCTCCTTCCCCACAAGGTGGAAGGTTTTGATTTGTGTCATAAAGGTCGAGACAAATGTGAGATCATGGAGACTTTGAGGAAGTGAGTTTCAAAGTTCTGGAGCTGTTACAATGAACCACTGTCTGAGGACGATCTGAACTGGGGTGAAGAAAGCAGTACCAGAAGACCTGAGTGTACGAGCTGGCGTGTAGAGATACTCATAAACACACAGTTAGAGAGGGAGGGGGCAAGAGATTAGAGGAGTTGAAGCTGATTTATATCTGTTTCTCATTCACATAACAAAGAAAACTGAGTCCATGCTGATGAATTATATGGCCCTGTGAAAATCTGTAAATTATAAAGAGGAGAGGGCCAAGCACAGAACCCTGGGGAACCCCTTGAGCAACATAAGAGACATTTTCCAGTAGTTTAGCAGCGAAAGGGAGATTCGAATTTCGTCTGAAATTATTTAAACCAGTTGAATCTAAACCAGATTTCTTCATGACCAGCACAACTGCAGCAGGTTTTAGTTGGAACAGGACAATTCCAGACATACAAGATTACTCAGGTGAGAAATGGGAGTAGAGATAACTGGAAGACATTTGTTGGTGTGGCACTGGAAGGATTTAACAGGTATGTTGTGGTCTCCCAGATAAACTCCAGAAAAGGTTATTTGTAGAAGCAGTTTTATTCTGAAGAAACAGTAGAAGTTCCTCAGATAGCTCAGCAGAGCCAGAAACATTAGATGCAGGGGGTGAATGGGTTTGTTAACTGTGGTAAAGAGTGACAGAGGCCTGAAATGAACACTGCTGATTGTAGAAGACATGTGGTGTGAACAGGAAACATTGATGTCAGATCTGCCAACTTCTTCACTGCATGCGATGAGCTGAACATTAAGGCCAGGTTTCTTCTAAAGCTGCTGAAGGTGGCAGCCTACTGCTCTCATGACCTGGAGCTCAGGAGTGGAACAAGGACAGGAGTGAGAAGAGGGTACAAGCCAGGTCTTCAAGGAGGCATGAGCTTCAGAAGCTTTAAAGAGAGAGTAACTGTAACTTGAGAGCATCTCTACTGGATAGCATTAATTAATAGAGTAAAGAGGAAAGGAAGATTGCATGGAGATAGAAAAGGACAGAGGATCAGCCGACTGAAGGCCATGATAGGATATGTATTAATACAATTATTGTTTATGTATTCATATTTATAATAGCTGTTACTAATATAGTACATCATGAGCTATTGATGTTGATAAGAGCAGTTTTTGAAAGAAAATAATTCAAACAACAAACATGGTTCCTCCATGAAACATTAAAATTAGTCTTTGCTTCATAAATGAAATGTTGGTTTTAGTAAATCTGATTATTCAGGAATCCGCTCCACTCATATGTTCTAGAGTGAACTGTGCTGAAGGTAAAGAACCAGCAGTGAATCAGATCATGATGACCAGCTGGTCTGAGGTCAGTGAGATTCTCCTGGATGAAGACATTCACAGGTTTTAATGAGAGGTTTGAACTGTTTCTATGACACTTCATCTGATGGTAATTAGATTAGGAGTTAGGAAAGTTCTAGTTGTTCCACTGTGGGAAGAGGAACCAGTGAATGTTCTCCAGTGCTAGAACGCATTAGTGCTGCTGCATAGTTTCCAGTTCTTTTGAGTTCAATCTGAGTTCTTTACTGTTCAGCTGGAGATTCAATGCAGTGCTGTGTGTTGATCTTG
This sequence comes from Pygocentrus nattereri, assembly GCF_015220715.1. Taxonomy (NCBI): domain Eukaryota; kingdom Metazoa; phylum Chordata; class Actinopteri; order Characiformes; family Serrasalmidae; genus Pygocentrus; species Pygocentrus nattereri. The sequence continues at coordinate 2,536,794 of NC_051221.1, read as the reverse complement.
AGGGAGTTTGGCTGATTGAAGCTGAACATCTGGTAAAAGTGCTGCTCTATTCTGGGAGAAAGAGGACGACTCAGGCCTGTTCATGCAGATCTGAGTTCCACCCCACTGCTCTCTCTCTCTCTCTCTCTCTCTCTCTCTCTCTCTCTCTCTGTCCCTCTCTCTCTGTCTGACTGTTTACTGCTTAAAACTGCTTGTTTGAGTTCAGCTGGGTGGGCTGTGGGGGGCTGGTTTCACTACTTCCTTTAGTGCTGCTGATGACCATCAGTGTGTCAGTCAAATAATAACCTGTTTTATTTCTACAGCACCTTTATTAAACTCAAAGCAGGTAACAGTGAAACAGAACGAGTGCAGAAACAAACAGAAAGAGCTCTAACATACAGGAGAAAAGCATCAGCTCCATCTGAATGAACATGTAAAGGGAGGTAAAGCACTGAGTGAACAGGGGGGTTTGAGTTGTGTGTTAAAGACAGAGATAGAGGGGAGTTCCAGAGGTTTGGAGCTGTTCCATTAAATTCTCTCCCACTGACTGAGGACAGTCTGATTCACTCTAATCAGACCAGCTCCAGAAGACCTGAGTGTCCGAGCTGGCGTGTAGAGATGGAGGAGGTGAGTAAGGTATGAAGGTCAAGGCCATGTATGTGTGTGAAGGTCATGAGCAGCAGCCTGTATTGACCACACAAAGGGGCAGATAAGCAGTGCAGGTTATGGAGAGCAGGTGTGATGAGGGCAGAGTGCTTAGTGTGAGTGAGGACTCCAGCTGCTGAGTTCTGAACAGACTGGTATTTAGGGAGGAGTTTAACTGGGAGTCCACTAAGAAGGTCATTACAGTAATGAAGGTGGAACTGATAAAGATCTAATCTACATTTCTGCAGCACTGCTGATAATCATGGGGCGGAGTCTGGAGATATGAGGAAGGTGGTAGAAGACAGTCTGGATCAGTGAGATAATATGTGATTCAGAAGTGAGTGAGGAATCAAATATGACACCATGATCATGAAGAGTTTGGGAGGGTTTTATCTGAACTCAGTATCACAAATTATTTCACAGAGGGATTTGACAAAATAATTAGCAGCAGGTATTAATATATCGATCTTTTCTGTGTTGAATTTAAGGAAATCAGCTCATCCAAATCTTAACATCACAGATGAAGACAGAGAGGGAGGGAGGGGCTGATGGAGAGTGGTCTTTGGTGGCTGATACAGATTTGTGTATCATTATGAATGAAAACTGAGTGAATACTGATATAAGCGTATACATTTAGAAGGGAAAGGGGCCCAGAACAGAACCCTGGGGAACACTGAGGATCAGGAGCAGTGGGAGATTTGTGTTGTTGTGTAGTGAAAAGTAGAGATGAGCAGTAATTAGTTATATTTATTCAATTTCATGCACTGAAGTAAAAAATTGATGCATTTCTTCTCTCCTGAGTATTTTCAGATCTTAATAATACAGTTTTAATGAAGTGTATTAGAACTTTTTACTGATATATTTTTACCATCAACATTTACTTACCAATTCCTTTATTTAATTTAATTCCTTGTTTAATTTGAGATTATTAATTTTATTAGGAGTGTTCAAGTTCAAATCTGTAGATGTTTAACCTGAAAGTTCACTGAACACATTAATAAACATACCATCTCAACATCTTCATCAAGCTGTTATAGACTGACACCATGCTGTACCTGCAGCTTCACTGGATTAAGGTTTGGTGAAGGCTGGAGTTAGGATTAAGGCCAAAGTGAGGGCTCGGATTAGGGCCAGGGTGAGGGTTAATATTAGATTAGTGATTAGGACCAGGCTGAGGGTTAATATTAGGACAGAGATTAGGACCAGGGTGATTATTTAAGATTAGGTTAGAGATTAGGGCCAGGGTGATGGTTAAGATGAGGATAGAGATTAGGGCCAAGGTGAGGGTTAAGATTGGGTTAGAGATTAGGACCAGGGCGATGGTTAAAATGAGGATAGAGATTAGGACCAGAGTGAGGGTTAACATTGGGTTAGAGATTACGACCAGGGCGATGGTTAAGATGAGGATAGAGATTAGGGCCAAGGTGAGGGTTAAGATTAGGTTAGAGATTAGGGCCAGGGTGAGGGTTAATATTAGGATAGAGATTAGGGCCAGGGTGAGGGTTAAGATTTGGTTAGAGATTAGGGCCAGGGTGATGGTTTAAGATGAGGATAGAGATTAGGGCCAGGGTGATGGTTTAAGATTAGGTTAGAGATTAGGGCCAAGGTGAGGGGTTAGATTAGGTTAGATATTAGGGCCAGGGTGAGGGTTAAGATTTGGTTAGAGATTAGGGCCAGGGTGATGGTTTAAGATGAGGATAGAGATTAGGGCCAGGGTGGGGATTAGGTGTTGCTTAAAGTAAGTACCATATAATGAATGCTACACCTACTTGATGTGACTAATGTATCAACAGAACATCTACAAGATATTTACTTCAGAGTATAGTCCTAAGTATAATTTAATATTATACTTAAAATAGCATTAGGTATAAAAATATTTAAGTACTGTACTGTAAAAAGTTGATCTTCTGGCTAAAATATGCTATGCTGTTGCATGCTGGGGAAGCAGGCTGAGGGTGGCAGATGCCAACAGACTCAACAAATTGATCCGCAAGGCCGGTGATGTTGTGGGTGTGGAGCTGGACTCGCTGACGGCCGTGTCGGAGAGGAGGACGCTGTCTAAACTGTGGGCCATTATGAACAATGGCTCCCACCCACTCTACGACACGGTGATGAGACACAAGAGCTCATTCAGCTCAAGACTCATCGCACCAAAATGCACCACAGAGCGCCACAGGAAGTCATTCTTACCTGTGGCCATCAAACTCCATAACTTCTCCCTCAGTGTGTGATTCAAAAACTGTTCATATGTGCAATAACAACAATTGTGTGTGTAGAGTACTTAAATCTGGTGCACATACATACTGTAAATTCTATATATTGTCTTAAATTATTAGTAAAGTGTTTAATTTTTACATGAATGGCTGCAACTGTAACAACTGCAATTTCCCCCTGGGATCAATAAAGGAATCTGAATCTGAATCTGAAAAGCATGTTAAAAAATCTAAAATATCAGTTGGAAAGTTTATAGTTCATGTTTTATAAAACAATAAAAAAGAAAAACGGTTAAAATACTTTTTACTATAGTTTTTGTTCTAAACAGGGTACGTGATCCATGTAAAATACGAGCAGGCTTTACTTCAGGTCAGTCTGTAACTTTTTATTGGTTAGTCTACATGTCTGTTGGGTTTTCTAGCTTCTGATTGGCTGCAGTGCGACGAACGAGAGGAAGAGGGAGAGACGTGGGTCTCTCTCGGAGGAGAGCAGACTATTAGATAGGAACCGGTCTGTGCTGCTACTATGAGGCTGCAGTTAAATTATCCAGTGACAAGAGACTTACGCTTAAAAGAACCGAAATTTATTGGCAGCTGCAGGAATGAAAAAAGAAAATAAATAAATGATTAAAACATTCAAAATACCGGTAGTATAATTTAGGCAGAGTAAATTAACTGTATATTTCAGTACTGTGCTTTTGTGGCTGTACCAGTAACTTTACGCATATTTTGGTATTAAGGAGCATAGTTTTTATCAGACTCCATACAGTAGCAAAAACAAACTTAAACACGAGTATGTCCCTGCTCAGGAACTGGTGTAAATGGGAGGGCTTAGACCCGGAACATGCCATTATGGTCCATGACGTGTCAGAGGATGCAGAAGTGTGCGATATAGAAGAAGCATTGCACACCATTAAAGCTTTGGGGCCAGTGCGAGTACGAGGGCGTATGTTTGACACCAAAACCCAAAGGCTAGTAGCACTCTGTGAATGTAGCGAGAAAGTTAATACCCATGCTATCCCAATGGATGTCCCCTCTACCAAGGGGGGTGAGCTTTAGACCCTAAGTGGTCCATCAAACTGGAACTTCAGACAGAGCCAGTGAGTGCTCCTAATTCATGTCCTTTCAACTCATCCAAAGATCAGTCAGAACAGAAAAACACAGAGCCACAACAGGCTACACCAACTGAAACTCATTAAAGCCATGGGGGAGTTGCTAGTGAAAACCGCGAGACCTTCTAACGAAGCCAATGCTTTCAGGCGTTTACGAGCATTTTCTGGGATAATACCCACCCCAGCTGGGGAGGAAAACTTAGATTATTGGCTAGAACAGGCTCGGTTAATGATAGACGAGTGTGACTGCTCTGACCGTGAGAAGCGGAAAAGAATTGTGGAGAGTCTGAAGAGAGATAGCTCAGGCAGTGAGGTTCAATGAACCTAATGCATCCCCTGAGGATTATATTGAAGCTTTGGAGACTGCTTTTGGGACGTCGGAGTCTGGAGAAGACTTATATTTTGCCTTTCGGGCATTACGACAAGCACCTGGTGAACGACTTTCTGACTTTTTGAGAAGGATGGAGCGCTACTTAACCAAAGCAGTGCAGAAAGGTAGTTTAGAGCATCAGTCTAAAGACTGTGCCAGAGTACAGCAGCTTTTGCGTGGTGCTATTGAGTCAGATTTGATGTTGTTACAGTTGCATTTAAGAGAAAGAACAAAATATCCTCCCTCGTTCTTGCAGTTGCTAAATGAAATACGGGAAGAAGAGGACCAGCAATTAGCCCGTTGTCAGCCACGCTCTGGTAGCAGCAAATCTACTGTTCACCACGTTAGGACCACTGGTGAAGCTGAAGTAAGTTCAGCAGAAAACGTTAAGCTCAGAACAGAAGTAGATGAGCTAAAGCGTAAAGTGTCTGCACTAACTGCTAAAAGTGTTATAGCTCCTACAGACCACACCGAAACCAAGGACAAGGTGAATACAAGGGAAACGGAAATGAGTACTGATAGAGTTGTCCGAACTTTACAACACCAAGTTTCTGACTTACAGCATCAGATGTGTGCCATGGCAGTAAAGCATGTCGATGCCCAGCCTTCCAGGGTGCAAAGTTGGACAAAGGGAAAATATTCAACTCGACCTCAGCTTTCAGTCAGAAGGGATCCCAAGCACCAAGCAAGGAGGATGATTTCTTCTGCTTTCGGTGTGGAAAGGATGGACATGTGGCTACTCATTGTAAAGAGCCTGAGGACTCTGCAAGGGTTATAACTAGGCTGATCCGGTCTTTGAGAAAGAAAAAAGATGAAAATAGGGATCCTATCGCAAGTGCTTTCCGACAAACAGAGAATTGCAGTGTAAAAAAGAGTGCTGTGTACAATGGTGGAGCCCCAAGTGTCCCCGATGGCCTAGTGGGAAAACCATCTTTAAGTCGGGTGGTCATTGAAGGACAGTTATGTACAGCTTTACTAGATAGTGGCTCGACAGTAAGTATCATATTCGAGAACTGGTACCAGCAATATTTGTCCCATGTACCTATTCAGCCTATCTCCAGTCTTGCTATATGGGGATTAAGTGACACTAGTTACCCCTATAAAGTATATGTGGGGGTTAGCTTAGAATTTCCCGAAGATTGTACTGAAGCCATGACTGTCTTGGCCTTAGTTTGTCCTGACCCTCAGGGACCTGATCAAGTGCCAGTCATCATTGGGACAAATGCCAGGGTTTTCAGCCATGAGGCCTATACTAAGACCGTTTTGAGCAGCTCCAACCACGCTCAGACCTGGCGGGTGAGCACAGGACCATTAGAAAGGGGGTGACAAGTATGGTGCCAGTGGTCACTGATGACAGTGTAGGGGCAGTAAAGTGGGAAGGACCAGGGACACTGACTCTTCCTCCAGGAAAGGCCTGTCTTGCTGTTGGCAAGGCAGTGTTGTAGCAAACCAGAAAACTGGGTATTTTAATCATTGAAGCTCCTGACACCCTTCCTGCTGGGGTGGCTTTGTCTCCCTGTGTAATGCTCCCTTCTGACATGGATGTCAATCGTTTGTCAGTCCTATCGAAAAACGAGTCATTGAAAGAAAATGCTATTTCTAAGGGCACTGTTATTGCTAAGATTCAGGAAGCTGATGTGGTCACTGAGGTGAAGAAGTATTCTTCCCCCCAAGCTCAGATTGATCCGGAACTATTCAACTTTGGCGATTCTCCTATCCCGCCAGAATGGAGGAAAAGGCTTTCCCAGAAATTGTCAGAGCGGACTCAAGTGTTCTCAGTAGAGGACTGGGATGTGGGATTAGCCAAAGATGTTGAGCACCATATTCGACTAACCGATCCACGTCCTTTTAGAGAGAGATCTAGAAGGATTGCTCCAGCAGATATTGATGACCTTCGTAGGCATCTCCAAGAACTGCTAGCAGCCGGAATTATCAAAGAGTCTCATAGTCCCTATGCTTCCCCCATTGTCATAGCCAGAAAGAAAAATGGAAAAATCCGGATGTGTATCGACTACCGCACGTTAAATTCAAGAACCATTCCAGATCAATACACAGTGCCACGTATTGATGATGCGTTAGACTGCCTAGCCGGCAGTAAGTGGTTTTCGGTATTAGATTTGCGCAGTGGCTACTATCAGATTGAAATGGCAGCGTCAGATAAGGAGAAGACTGCCTTCATATGCCCCCTTGGGTTCTTCCAATTTGAGCGGATGCCACAAGGGATCAGGGGGGCACCTGCCATATTCCAGCGATTAATGGAGAGAGTGGTGGGGGATATGAATCTGCTGCAGTGCCTTGTATATTTAGATGACCTGGTTGTGTTCAGTTGGACTCTGGAAGAGCACAAGGAACGTTTGCTTAGGGTCTTGGATCGCTTGGAAGAATATGGACTCAAACTCTCTATTGACAAGTGCCAGTTTTGCCAAGCACAAGTGAAGTATGTGGGTCACATTGTGTCAGAGGCTGGCATAGCCACTGACCCAGAAAAGATCAGAGCAGTGTCTCAGTGGAAACAGCCTACAGACCTTAAGTCCCTACAGTCCTTTTTAGGGTTCTGTGGCTATTATAGACGTTTTATAGCTAACTTCCGCTATTGTTCGCCCTTGGACTGACCTTACCAGAGGTTACCTACCTACCCAGAAGGGTAGGGCTGGCAGTAAGGGCAAATCCGATTACTTTCGGAAGTCAGAACCATTTGGAGATCGGTGGACGCCCAGTTGTACTGAAGCTTTTCAAAAAATCCTGCACTGTCTTACAAGTGCCCCTGTCTTAGCTTTTGCAGACTCGACAAAGCCCTACATTCTGCATGTTGACGCAAGCTGGGAAGGATTAGGTGCAGTACTCAAACAAGAATACCCGGAGGGGTTACGTCCAGTAGCTTTTGCCAGCCGCAAGCTCAGCAGCTCAGAACGGAATTATCCAGTACATCAGCTCGAGTTTTTGGCCTTAAAAGGGGCCATAGTTGATAAATTGCATGACTACCTTTATGGGGTACCTTTATGCCCTTTCCACCTATGATTTCGCCATCCAGTACAGACCTGGGTGGGAGAATGTTGATGCAGATCATTTGTCTCGTAATGCCTCAGAAGAAGAGGGGTGGATATCCCCTTCAGCAGTGAAGGCTACGTGCAAGAGGGTTTGTGTAGCAGAGAACATGGGTAGCAGCTATATAGAGCAACTAGGACCCCCCCTAATGCTATTCCGGATTTATATGCCTATCCCACTCGGTTGGGTATCAGCTCCCTTGAGCAGCTGAGTGAGAAAGCTCAGGAGGCAGATGCAGCTATCAGCAGAGTAAAGAGAGCTGTGAAGGCGGGTCATTGGCTCGAGACTACTCAAGGCAACCTGCCAGAGCTGGCACTGTTTCAACATGAGTTTAGGAAACTCATGATCAAGAAGGGACTGTTGTACCGTACAACTCACCGAAAGGAAGGACAAGAGATTTTCCAGTTGGTACTCCCAGGACTATACCGCACTAAGGTACTGCAAGCTCTACATGATGATTTTGGCCATTTGGGAGTAGAGAGGACTCTAGAGTTAGTACGAGATCGGTTCTACTGGCCAAAGATGGCGGCCGACATTGCTAGCTATATAAAAAATTGTGGTAGATGTGCAGCTCAAAAGACTTTGCCCTGCAGAACAGCCCCCTTAGGCCAACTCACCAGTAAAGGGCCCCTTGATTTGGTGTGTATAGATTTCTTATCTATTGAGCCCGATTCACAAGGTATTACCAATGTTCTTATAATAACAGACCATTTCACTCGATATACCCAGACGTATCCTACCAGGGATCAGAAAGCCCCTACCGTAGCCAAAGTACTCCTGGAGAAGTTCTTTGTCCATTATGGACTGCCAGCCCGAATTCATTCGGATCAAGGACGGGATTTTGAAAGCCACCTGATCAAGGAGTTGTTGGATTTGCTAGGTATCAAAAAGTCAAGAACCTCACCATACCATCCTCAGGGTGATCCGCAGCCAGAACGTTTCAATCGCACTTTACTTTCTATGCTTGGAACCCTGAACCCCCGGCACAAGAGACAGTGGAGTCAACATATAGCACTTATGGTGCATGCTTATAATTCCACCAGAAAGGATTCCATAGGGTATTCGCCATATTTTTTGATGTTTGGGCGTGAGGCACGCTTGCCCGTGGATGTATGTTTTAGTATGTCTATCGGAGGTCAGGAAAAGGTGAAGCATCAGAGGTATGTAGAAAATCTCCGAAAAGAGTTAAAACGTGCTTACCAGCTGGCTATTGAATCTTCTGACAAGAGTCATCACAAAAACAAACGAGCATTTGATGCCAAGGTACATAATCTGCCCCTTGACGTGGGAGACTGGAAGCACTGGAAAACAAAAGTTAAGAGACAAATGGAATTCTTTGCCCTACACAGTCGTGGAAAAAATGCCCAACATACCAGTGTACAGGGTTAAGCCTGAAAGAGGGGTGGGAGTACCTAAAACCCTCCACAGAGACCATCTCTTACCTATTGGTTATATGATGCGTTTGCCTGATGTTTCAGAGGAAACTGACCCACCTGCTTGCATTCGTGGTAGATGCTTTCAGGCCTGTCCACCACCGCAGATGGTGGCACAAGAGAGTCAGGCTGAAAGTGAAACAGAGTCAGAGGTGGAAGACGACATGCCTAATTTCAGGCCCAGTGACTTTTTAGAACACTTTCCGCTCCTACCTTCACGTGAGGAGGGGGAAAGCAGTGTTTCACCAGAACTTGAGCCTGTAACCCCAGGAGTGTCGGCTGATATAGATGAAACTATTATTTTCCAGGAACCAAGAGTTTGTCTACTGGGGAGGACCAATTATTGGAATCACCAGCAGATGATGGTTCTGATGTGCAAGAGAGTATGGCCCCTAGTAATCCGCTGTTGGAGGATGCTGTGAGAGAGCAAGACCTGATGTCTAGTGAACCTGCATTGGGTAAAAGAGCTGTTAAGCCTGTCATCCGCCTAAGTTATGACAACCTTGGAGAGTCATCTGACACCCCTATAGTCATCGTCCACAGAGGTTTAAGAGTACAGATCACCCCACCAAAGGAACCGTCAGTGGTCCCGTGTTTCTCAATCCAGTTAGACCCTAGAATAGAACAGTTGTATGGGTAGATAATGTCAGATGAGGACATCAGACGGTTTAGAAAGGGGGGAGTGTAGCCCTAAGTATAATTTAATATTATACTTAAAATAGCATTAGATATAAAGATATTTAAGAAATCAGTACTGTAAAAAGTTGATCTTCTGGCTAAAAGCATGTTAGAAAAATCTAAAATATCAGTTGGAAAGTTTATAGTTCATATTTTATAAAACAATAAAAAAGAAAAACAGTTAAAATACTTTTTACTATAGTTTTTCTTCTAAACAGGGTACGTGATCCATGTAAAATACGAGCAGCTTTACTTCAGGTCAGTCTGTAACTTTTTATTGGTTAGTCTACATGTCTGTTGGGTTTTCTAGCTTCTGATTGGCTGCCGCGTGACGAACGAGAGGAAGAGGGAGAGACGTGGGTCTCTCTCGGAGGAGAGAGGGGAGACGAGAGCATAGCGAACTCCGAGTTTCGGGAGTTTTAAGAGATAAAGTTCTGTCCCAACCCAGTGGTAGGGAAAGTGCTTGTATGTGAGTACATGTACCAGTGTTAGTGTGGATTCAGTAATCCCTTTACTGCCTTATTAGGTGGTGAAACAGTGTGTAACGCAGTGCTTTGCCGTAGTGTTAGCCAAGTTAGCTTAGCAGCTAACCGCTGCGCATTCGGCCATTGGAGACTTGTGAGAGTGAATCCGTTGTAAGAAGACGGTTGCCGCTCAGAGACCCCCACGAACTACCTGGATTACGTCCGTGGGTCCTCTGAGCCCCACGTTGGAGCACCTCTACCCCGGTTAGCCTCTCAGGTTTCCGGACGCACCTGTGGATTCAGCCGGCAGCGGTGGAGTCCGGCGTCGGCCACCTTTCCAGCCAAGTGCAGCTCAGCCTCGCTCGCGTTTAGCCTGCACCCCGGTAGTAGGTCCAAAAAGACTGTGAGTACATTGAGCCAGTTTGGACCAAGACAACAGGCCTGCAACGGGGGTTATTTTGTTTTACATGCCGGCTTTTGTTTCTTGATATGGAGTAAAAAACCATACTGGTGCTAATATTTTGTCTGTTTGTGCTCACCGAAGGTCATTTTAAGTTTAAGTCCTCACACGCTCTGTCAGTGGATTAAGAGAGTTTTAGTTTTTTGTAAGCAGTAAGTGAACTAGGGACACAGGGTTCCCATTTAACTGAATGTTTTAATCATTTATTTATTTTCTTTTTTCATTCCTGCAGCTGCCAATAAATTTCGGTTCTTTTAAGCGTAAGTCTCTTGTCACTGGATAATTTAACTGCAGCCTCATAGTAGCAGCACAGACCGGTTCCTATCTAATAGTCTGCTAATGCTGGGTTCCCTGACTACAGAACGAATTTGGGGCCCTGTCCTTTTGGTACAGGACGTAGAAGGGGTTACAAGTGTATTCAGATATTTCACTACTGCTACTTCACTGATATGCAGTTGATGTGTTTATGATTCTCTGTTAAGAGCTTATTAATCATCTATAAAGACCTCTCAAAATAGTGTTACCACAGCATCTATACAGCTTTGTGATCGGTCCCATCTCTGACTTCGGGGTCAAGACCCCAAGGTGGATCCAGTTAGACTCTTGGGAAGTTCTGCACTGCAGGAACACAGAGCAGCAGTGTGAGTCGTGTAGTGTGGGGTTTGTAATGTAATGTTAGCACCAAGCTACAGTTTGTGGACATGAAGACTTTATAGCAGCTCCAAGTTAAACACAGATATTTTTGTCTTATCACAGATATTCTGCTTATATATTTTACTGTCTGTTTCAGTTTTACAGAGACTTCTTCTGTAAAGATCTGAACTGAAGCTGTGTTCACATTAAAGCCTCATCACTCAAATCTGATTCTTTGCTCTAATCTGATCTCTCTGACGTGATGCTTCAGACTCGTTTAGGTCAGTGACTCTAATCTGTCATTAATGTGATGAACCGTTGGCCTGAAATGACCCTCATGAGCTCCTCCCACTCAGTGATGTCACGTGACTGAATCACTGCATCATCAGCACAAACTAACGAGCAGAACGAGCTTCTCTGAGAAGATCATTAACTCTGATCAGCTCTCAGCTTCATTATTAGAGCCAGACGAAGGAGAAAAGGGTGAGATGAGCTGCTTTTCCACCGTTTACAGGCTTTACAGTCTGTCCGGTGCTGTTGCCATGGTAACGCTGAATGATGGCGCAGAGCGGTGGAAAAAACCACATGAATTCCGATCTGAGCGTCAGATTAAAGTCACATGGCCACAAATCGGATACGTATCCGATCTAGGACCACATATGAAAGTGACTCATGTCGGATTTGGAAAGATCAGATTTGTGTCCACACAGCCCTGAAAACATCAGATCTGAGTCACATCAGGGCAGGAAATCGGATTTGTTCCACTTCAGCCTGGTAATGTGAACGTAGCCTTAATGTCTGTCTCTGAATATTATTGGAGGAGCCTGAATGTCTTCATGTAACAGTTGAACTTCTATTACTGGAATAAATCTTTTAAATTAAGGAAGTCTCTGTTGAACAAAACCAGTTAAACTCTTTAGAACCACAAACTCATTTTTAGGTTGAACAGACAAACTAAACTAAACTGTTTACACTCTACTCACTCTACTTTCTGCTGATACCAGGCCATATAGTCACTGTTATACACTGCAGGGCTGGTTCTACAGCTGATGGTGACTGATTCTCCTGGAGGAACAGTTTTCACTGAAGGAGTCTGAGTTACAGTCAGCTGACCACTGGATCCTGAAAAAATATATAATTTTAAACACTTCAAAATAAAGAATTAGTAGAATATATAAAGAGATATTAATCTACAGAAATTAATTTAAACAAAAGTGATTGAGTGAGTTACCTTGAGTCCAGAGGGTGAGCGTCCAGATGAAGATGGAGACCAAAGTCATGGTTGCTGTGGGTGAAGTTTGTGGGGCAGCAGCTCTCAGTCATGAAGTGTTAAACTCACAGGACTATAAACACTAGCAGAGCACTGAAGCATGGGCTGATCATGCAAAGTGGAGCCTCTATGGAAATGGACTCACCAAACACCTCCATAATAAACACGTCTGATTATTTAGATCTGATTAAAAAGTATCAGCTCAGTTCTGTTCATTCAGTGTTAGACGTTCATTTCTAAAGCTCATCAATAGTTGATGAGTGTAGAAGAGCTCAGGGTGAACAGTGAGGAGTGATGGAGGTTTATGTACAATGACTTCACTGAAATGTAGCACTGTGGTTCTCTTTCAGTGGAGGAACCAAACTCACTGTTAAAAGAGACTTTTATTCTATTTAAACAGGAGATTCATTTAATCCCCTCATTATCAGCTGCAGATCATGATGACCAGCTGGTCTGAGGTCAGTGTGGTTCTCCTGGATGAAGACATTCACAGGTTTTAATGAGAGGTTTGAACTGTTTCTATGACGCTTCATCTGATGGTAGTTAGATTAGGAGTTAGGAAAGTTCTAGTTGTTCCACTGTGGAAAGAGGAACCAGTGAATGTTCTCCAGTGCTAGAACGCATTAGTGCTGCTGCATAGTTTCCAGTTCTTTTGAGTTCAGTCTGAGTTCTTTACTGTGATGAATGGTGATGGTCAGTGTTGTTAGAGAGGGAGTTCAGCTGGAGATTCAGTGCAGTGCTGTGTGTTGATCTTGAGGGAGTTTGGCTGAATGAAGCTGAACATCTGGTGAAAGTGCTGCTCTATTCTGGGAGAAAGAGGACGACTCAGGCCTGTTCATGCAGATCTGAGTTCCACCCCACTGCTCTCTCTCTCTCTCTCTCTCTCTCTCTCTCTCTCTCTCTCTCTGTCTCTCTCTGTCTCTCTCTGTCTCTCTCTCTCTCTCTCTCTCTCTCTCTCTCTCTCTCTCTGTCTCTCTCTCTCTCTCTCTCTCTCTCTCTCTCTCTCTCTCTCTCTCTCTGTCTCTCTCTCTCTCTCTCTCTCTCTCTGTCTCTCTCTCTCTCTCTGTCTCTCTCTCTCTCTCTCTGTCTCTCTCTCTCTCTCTCTGTCTGACTGTTTACTGCTTAAAACTGCTTGTTTGTGTTCAGCTGGGTGGGCTGTGGGGGGGCTGGTTTCACTTCTTCCTTTAGTGCTGCTTCGTAGTCGTAGTGTCTCGTCCCTCATTAAACTCATCAGGTAATTCTAAAGCCCTTCATGTGTTTAGTCCAGTGTGCTGGATTAAGACTACAAAAGTATGAGGACTGTAGAGCGTTCAGGGCTGGAACTGAGAACCAGTGTGAGGAACCTTTGAGAATAAACTACTGAACTGTCAGGCAGGTAAAGGACTGTGAGAGGAGAGACCCACTGATGCTGCTCCAAAGCCTTTATTTCTCCAAGCTGAGAACTTTCCACCACAGCACAGCAGCTCACGGCTCAGAGCTCCACTCATTCATTAGCTTGTGTGGTCTGAAATAAACTAGAGTGGAATAAACAGCACAGCAGTTTAAGTAGTCTAGAGAATTAACTCCTCCCCTTCAAGCAGTAATGAAGTCCACACTACTGTTTAAGACTCATCACAGGCTTTAACTACAAGTCCACCATCTCCAACGTCTCTGTTTAACTTATACAACAGCGCCTCCTTGTGGGGGAAGCGGGTCTCTTATCACTGACGGGACTCCAGTCACTAGAAAGGCTGCCGCTCTGCTTTCACAGTGAACAGACGTGGTACATAAACAGGGCAGCATCACCAAATAAAGAGGAATTCTCTGTGTTAGAGCTGCAGTTGAGAGATAATCCTGTACCTAATAAACATCAGGCTGATCTGTGACCTCATGACCCTGCACTAAATAAAAAGTTACAGTATAAATATTTACATATACTAGAAATAAGGCTTAGCCAGAGATGAAGTGCACAGCATACAGTCCTCTGAGCTGGTGGAGCTCAGTGTGTAGAGGGCTGGGTGGTCAGGCTGGTCAGTAACAGCGCTGCCAGTCACAACATTTATGCTGTTTTTAGATTGGGAACATCTTTGACCTCGGAGTCAGACTCCATAGTGGATCACTTCAACAGCACACCAGCTGCTGCTGACCACTGTGTCCATCAGGTCCAGTTAGACTCTGGGGAAGTTCTGCACTGTAGGAACACAGAACAACAGTGTAAGTCGTGTAGTGTGAAAGGTGTTGAGAGAGAAAGAGCAGCTTCAAATCAGACTCCAGTGAAAGTGTTGATACTTCAGTCAAATCATGACTGAAGTAGCAGTAAAACTATAAATTAAATAGGAGTAAATAAAAAGATCAGATCCAAAATATATCAGAACTCTGAGTTTCTCTACAGAACTCAGTCCTGAACTGGGACTTTTAGAGCTAGACCTTCAGTTCAGGTCATTACTGTAGAAAATCAGTCATAAATAAATAAATAAATCAATAACAGGAACAGTGGATCTGCTGTAGATGTTAAATGTTGAGGGGACAGGATTCATTTGAATCAGTTCATGTGGACGTCTATTTTAGCACATCTAAGTGGTTTGTAATGTAATGTTAGCTCCAAGCTAACGGTGGTGCACATGTAGAGTTTTATAGCAGCTCTGACTTAAACTCAGATGTTCAAAGCTTATAACAGACATTCTGTTTCCATAGTTTAGTGTTTCAGTTTTACAGAGAATTCAGTAAAGATCTGAACTTCATGTCTGTCTCTGAACATTACTGGAGGAGTCTGAAGGTCTTCATGCTGTAAAATTTGAGTGAACAGGTTTTACTGAAATAAACACTCTAAATGTGTTATTTCAACTGAATGAGGCCAGAAAAGATGATTGTTACCACATGAAGTAATTATTTGAGGTTAAACAGATGAATTACTGTTTACAGTCTACTCACCTCTGAATATGATCTCCTACTAAAGCTGATGAGTCTGAGTTTGTTGAAGGACGTCTTCAGGGACTCCCTCTTTCTCAGGACTGAGAGAAACATCCATTTAATAATCTGTCCAGATCCTTATAATAAACTTTAGAATAAAAGAGACTGGAGCTGAACTCTACAGCTAGTTCCAGACCTGTGGAGATCAGGAAATAAACCCCTAAAATCACAAAGCATTTCCAGTCTAATGAACAGAAGAACAAACTCCATCTAAAGTCCTGATTTCCACAGAGTGTGTTATTGTGTGTGTCCATCTTCCCCGTCAGCACCTGCAGTAGAGTCCAGCTGCAGCAGTGCAGTCTCTGTGCAGCTGGACTGAGGGGGGTTTTTGTACACCTACTAAACACTGTGGGAACACCCAGCTACCACTGATACTGTGTTCACTCTGACAGTAATAATCTCCTGCATCTTCAGTCTGGACATTACTGATGGTCAGAGTGAAGTCAGATCCAGATCCACTGCCACTGAAACGATCTGGAATACCTGACTGTCTACTGGTAGCCCTGTAGATCAGGAGTTTAGGAGCTTCTCCAGGTTTCTGCTGATACCAAGAGATACAAGGAGGAGAACAGGCTGGTGCAGTGCTTGTTCTACAGCTGATGGTAACTGAGTCTCCTGGAGAAACAGTTTTCACTGCGGGAGTCTGAGTCACAGTCACCTGACCACTGGATCCTAATAAATAAATAAATAAATAATAGAAATAGTTAATTTCAAAACAAATATAGACATTTAAGGTTCATACTTTACAAAAGTAAATTTTTACTTTTACCTTGAGTCCAGAGGGTGAGCGTCCAGAGGAAGATGGAGACCAAAGTCATGGTTGCTGTGGGTGAAGTTTGTGGGGCAGCAGCTCTCAGTCATGAAGTGTTAAACTCACAGGACTATAAACACTAGCAGAGCACTGAAGCGTGGGCTGATCATGCAAAGTGGAGCCTCTATGGAAATGGACTCACCAAACACCTCCATAATAAACACGTCTGATTATTCAGATCTGATTAAAAAGTATCAGCTCAGTTCTGTTCATTCAGTGCTAGACGTTCATTTCTAAAGCTCATCAATAGTTGATGAGTGTAGAAGAGCTCAGGGTGAACAGTGAGGAGTGATGGAGGTTTATGTACAATGACTTCACTGAAATGTAGCACTGTGGTTCTCTTTCAGTGGAGGAACCAAACTCACTGTGAAAAGAGACTTTTATTCTATTTAAACAGGAGATTAATTTAATCCCCTCATTATCAGCTGCAGATCATGATGACCAGCTGGTCTGAGGTCAGTGAGGTTCTCCTGGATGAAGACATTCACAGGTTTTAATGAGAGGTTTGAACTGTTTCTATGACACTTCATCTGATGGTAGTTAGATTAGGAGTTAGGAAAGTTCTATTTGTTCCACTGTGGAAAGAGGAACCAGTGAATGTTCTCCAGTGCTAGAACGCCTTAGTGCTGCTGCATAGTTTCCAGTTCTTTTGAGTTCAGTCTGAGTTCTTTACTGTGATGAATGGTGATGGTCAGTGTTGTTAGAGAGGGAGTTCAGCTGGAGATTCAGTGCAGTGCTGTGTGTTGATCTTGAGGGAGTTTGGCTGAATGAAGCTGAACATCTGGTGAAAGTGCTGCTCTATTCTGGGAGAAAGAGGACGACTCAGGCCTGTTCATGCAGATCTGAGTTCCACCCCACTGCTCTCTCTCTCTCTCTCTCTCTCTCTCTCTCTCTCTCTCTCTCTCTCTCTCTCTCTCTCTCTGTCTCTGTCTCTCTCTCTCTCTCTCTCTCTCTCTCTCTGTCTCTCTCTCTCTCTCTCTCTCTCTCTGTCTCTCTCTCTCTCTCTCTCTCTCTCTCTCTCTCTCTCTGTCTATATCTCTCTCTCTCTCTCTCTCTGTCTCTCTCTTTCTCTCTCTCTCTGTCTCTCTCTCTCTCTCTCTCTCTCTCTCTCTCTCTCTCTCTGTCTATATCTCTCTCTCTCTGTCTGACTGTTTACTGCTTAAAACTGCTTGTTTGTGTTCAGCTGGGTGGGCTGTGGGGGGCTGGTTTCACTTCTTCCTTTAGTGCTGCTGATGACCATCAGTGTGTCAGTCAAATAATAACCTGTTTTATTTCTACTGCACCTTTATTAAACTCAAAGCAGTTAACAGTGAAACAGAACGAGTGCAGAAACAAACAGAAAGAGCTCTAACATACAGGAGAAAAGCATCAGCTCCATCTGAATGAACATGTAAAGGGAGGTAAAGCACTGAGTGAACAGGGGGGTTTGAGTTGTGTGTTAAAGACAGAGATAGAGGGGAGTTCCAGAGGTTTGGAGCTGTTCCACTAAATTCTCTCCCACTGACTGGGGACAGTCTGATTCACTCTAATCAGACCAGCTCCAGAAGACCTGAGTGTCTGAGCTGTAGTGTAGAGATGGAGGAGGTCAGTAAGGTATGAAGGTCAAGGCCATGTATGTCTGTGAAGGTCATGAACAGGAAAGGGGTGTATATTGACCACACAAAGGGGCAGATAATATTTATTAATAATCAGTATAATATAATATATAATTAATATAATATAATATATCAATAATATATTAATATATCGATCTTTTCTGTGTTGAATTTAAGGAAATCACCTCATGCAAATCTTAATATCACAGATGAAGACAGAGAGGGAGGGATGGGCTGATGGAGAGTGGTCTTTGGTGGCTGATACAGATTTGTGTATCATTATGAATGAAAACTGAGTGAAAACTGATATAAGCGTATAAATTAAGAAAGGAAAGGGGCCCAGAACAGAACCCTGGGGAACACTGAGCATCAGGAGCAGTGGGAGATTTGTGTTGCTGTGTAGTGAAAAGTAGAGATGAGCAGTAATTAGTTATATTTATTCAATTTCATGCACTGAAGTAAAATTTTGATGCATTTCTTCTCTCCTGAGTATTTTCAGATCTTAATAATACAGTTTTAATGAAGTGTATTAGAACTTTTTACCATTAACATTTACTTACTAATTCCTTTATTTAATTTAATTCCTTGTTTACGAGCAACGATGAGACAGCCTATAGGGAGGAGGTAGATCGTCTGGCTGAGTGGTGCGACACAAACAACCTTCTGCTCAACGCTGAGAAAACTAAGGAGCTCATTGTGGACTTCAGAAGGAATCCTGACCCACATCCACCCATCCACATCAAGGGGACGGCAGTGGAGCGTGTGAACAGCTTCAAGTTCCTTGGTGTCCACATCTCCAAGGCTCTCACCTGGATGACCAGCTGCTCCAAGCTGGTAAAGAAGGCTCACCAGCGCCTCTTCTTTCTGAGGAGGCTGAGGATGAACCACCTGTCCTCAGACATCCTGGTGAACTTCTATCGCTGCACCATTGAGAGCATCCTGACCAACTGCATCACAGTATGGTACGGGTGCTGCTCTGCCTCAGTCCGGAAGGCGCTGCAAAGGGTGGTGAAAGCTGCCCAGCGCATCATCGGTGCACCACTTCCTACCATAGAGGACATTTACAGGAAGCGGTGTCTGAAGAGGGCTGGGAAAATCATCAAAGATCCCAGTCACCCAGCACACAGACTCTTCACCCACCTGCCCTCTGGGAGGCGCTACAGGATCCTCCGGACTAAGACCACCAGATACCGGAACAGCTTCTTTCCAACTGCTGTCACACTCCTGAACTCTGCCTCCTGATACCTAAACAAATAACAATGGACTGTACCCTAACACACACCAATAACACACAGACTTACACACCACTCAACACCACTTACCGGCACTCACATCTGCTGTATATACTGCCCATTATTGTATATACTGTGTAAATACTCTACCTGTTCATAAGTACATACTTATCCCCCTTCATATTTATAACCTGTTCATAGTACTTTATACCCCCTCATATTTATAACGTGTTCATAGTACTTTATACCCCTTCATATTTATAACCTGTTCATAGTACTTTATACCCCTTCATATTTATAATCTGTTCATAGTACTTTATACCCCTTCATATTTATAACCTGTTCATAGTACTTTATACCCCTTCATATTTATAACCTGTTCATAGTACTTTATACCCCTTCATATTTATAACGTGTTCATAGTACTTTATACCCCTTCATATTTATAACCTGTTCATAGTACTTTATACCCCTTCATATTTATAACGTGTTCATAGTACTTTATACCCCTTCATATTTATAACCTGTTCATAGTACTTTATACCCCTTCATATTTATAACCTGTTCATAGTACTTTATACCCCTTCCTATTTATAACCTGTTCATAGTACTTTATAGCACTTCATATTTATAACCTGTTCATAGTACTTTATACCCCCTCATATTTATAACCTGTTCATAGTACTTTATACCCCTTCATATTTATAACGTGTTCATAGTACTTTATACCCCTTCATATTTATAACCTGTTCATAGTACTTTATACCCCTTCATATTTATAACCTGTTCATAGTACTTTATACCCCTTCCTATTTATAACCTGTTCATAGTACTTTATAGCACTTCATATTTATAACCTGTACATAGTACTTTATACCCCCTCATATTTATAACGTGTTCATAGTACTTTATACCCCTTCATATTTATAACCTGTTCATAGTACTTTATAGCACTTCATATTTATAACCTGTTCATAGTACTTTATACCCCTTCATATTTATAACCTGTTCATAGTACTTTATACCCCTTCATATTTATAACGTGTTCATAGTACTTTATACCCCTTCATATTTATAACCTGTTCATAGTACTTTATACCCCTTCATATTTATAACGTGTTCATAGTACTTTATACCCCTTCATATTTATAACCTGTTCATAGTACTTTATACGCCTTCATATTTATAACCTGTTCATAGTACTTTATACCCCTTCATATTTATAACCTGTTCATAGTACTTTATACCCCTTCATATTTATAACCTGTTCATAGTACTTTATACCCCTTCATATTTATAACCTGTACATTCTTGTTTATAACCTGTATAACCCCCTTCATGTCCATACCCCCTCATATTTTTTTAACCTGTATATACTATACTTACTCTACACTTGTAACATACATATTTATATTGCTGCTAAGCACTTCTGGATGGATGCAAACTGCATTTCATCTTTGTACTTGCGACATACGCAATGACAATAAAGGTGAATTCTATTCTATTCTAATTTGAGATTATTAATTTTATTAGGAGTGTTCAAGTTCAAATCTGTAGATGTTTAACCTGAAAGGTCACTGAACACATTAATAAACACATCATCTCAACATCTTCATCAAGCTGTTATAGACTGACTGGTGAAACAGTCTGAGATCCTGGAGTCTGAGTCATAATTATGTCTCCAAATGACCCTAAAGAAAAAAAAATAGAGAGAAAACAAGTCAACATTTCAGAACATCTTCATTTAATTTTAATTCAGCTATGATCAAAAAGAAAAGAGAGTTAATGCGGCCCCTCAGAACTGAAATATAACCCCTGATATTTTTACCATATAGAGGGTCCAGAGGGTGAGAGTCCAGATGAAGATGGAGACCAAAGTCATGGTTGCTGTGGGTGAAGTTTGTGGGGCAGCAGCTCTCAGTCATGAAGTGTTAAACTCACAGGACTATAAACACTAGCAGAGCACTGAAGCATGGGCTGATCATGCAAAGTGGAGCCTCTATTAGAAGTGAAATATATTCCCTTTAATGTCCAGCAGAGGGCGCTCTCTTATTGTGCAGTTCTAACTGTCTCTGCCTTTCATTTGAGGGTCTCTGCAGCTACGACTGCCACACAGTCTGTCTGGATCAGGGCTGGAGGACTTTCTGGTGGAGGAAACAATGAAAACAGTAAGAACCTTTTCATCTATTACTTTTAGAAGAACTTTTATCTAGAACATTTTCTACCAATTTAAAACTGTATATTTAGTCTTTAGGAAGTTCAGTTTGTCTGCTGTGTAAATTCTAAAGGACCAAGCGAGTCCTCAGTTTAGATATTTCACTGCTTATAAAATAATCCTTGTTGGGAATAAAAGGCAGAACGTGTGCAGATCTACAGTGTGTAGTTTATTCCATTATTAGATGATTGTAGAACCCATTAATATTGTATTATAGGTCAGAAATAGTGCGTGTAGAGGCTGAAGAGAGCGGCGTGTTTAGAGCAGGAGGTTTTTGTACAGCCAGTAAACCAGTTTGTATCACTGTGGTACACTTTTGGTGGAGGAACCAAACTGTCAGTTGGAAGTAAGTCCACTTTTTCTCCTTATTCAAAAGGAATGTTTTATTAAAATGATTATGGATCAACAGTACAGACGTACTTGATGTTCTTCTAAATCAGTTCTGATCCAAATTTGAATGTATTTCATTAGAACTTGGCTGAAGTGTGGCGAGCGTGGAGCTTTAGGCTTTACCACGAGCTCCTGTTTCTGAACTGGATTTCTTTTCTTTAAAACACTAATATTTCCTAAAGGTTTCCTGTGAAGTGTTCAGTAATGACATTTCTTTAAAAAGATCAGATGTAGAGCTGGATTGTAGTGTCAGTGTTGGGCTCCATTACAGCAGTTCTGTCTCCATCTGGAAGCCACAATGTGGAGGTTATTATGAGCGGCGTTTTCTGCTCTAAAGCTTTGAAGCCATAGTACATGGAGACTGCAGCTCCATTTATTTAGGGATTATTTATTGTTTTGGATGAAATAAAATCATGTTCCATTTCAAATTTCCCATCACAGGATGTGCAGAATGTCCGAGTTTCACTGAGTGAAATTCAGTAATATTTTCTAATGAAAATGGAAATGAAGTGCAGCTATGAATGTGATTGGAAATATGAGTTTGTGTGTGAAACGGTTGAGTTTAAGGTTGTAATTAGAGTTTGGTTTTTAATGCATCACTGAACTCAGTTGTGCTCTGTTAGAAATAAGGGAAATGAAACTGTGTGTGTGTCCTAGGTGTGGCCGCGCCCACCCTCACGGTCCTGCCCCCCTCCAGCATGGAGCTGCAGCAGGGGAAGGCCACACTCGTGTGTTTGGCCAACAAGGGCTTCCCCTCAGACTGGAGGCTGAGCTGGAAGGTGGACGGGAGCAGCTGGAGCTCGGGGGTTAGCCAGACCCCCGGGCTTCTGCAGAAGGACGACGGCCTCTACAGCTGGAGCAGCACCCTGACCCTCCAGGAGGACCAGTGGCTACAGAAGACAGTGACCTGTGAAGCCACCAAGGACTCCCAGACTCCTGTCAGCCAAACCCTGAGGAGAGAGCAATGCACTGGGCAGTGAGCGTCCACGCGTGTGTTGGAGCTGCTAGAGCTCCTCTTGATCTTCAGTGAGCTCAAACATGGCTCTGCTTAATGCTCTGATCTTCATCTCATCAATTCATCATCACAATAAAGAGCTTCAGTATTAATATCTACAGTCTTTCATTGTTTATTGTGTTATTTTCTTCATACTAAACCAGCAACAATAAACATGTAAATATTTCTTTGATCTGGAATTTACTGGAAACATGTTCGTTCATTTCTTCAATAAATAAAGCATTTGGTTTAGCAGAACTGCAGCGTTTCATCTTTAATGTCTTGATTTTGGAGGATCTATCAGAGTAAAAATTATGGAGACACAGTGATTAAGGTCATAAATTTATTCGTAGTTAATTGTTTTCCAGTGTCAGAGATTCAAAAATGATCAAACAAACAAAAAAATAATAAAATAAGACAATATTTTTATATTGGGTAAAATAAGATCTCTAGATTCAGACATTATCGGTTTTTAATCAATCACAATAAATATTAACAGTTCACAAAACTTTTTACATTCATTTTTGTCTGAATGTAATTTTTCTGATTCAGAGACTCTAAAGACCTGCAGAATCTACCAGCAGAGTAGCAGCGGAAATGAAGGAAAATGCTCTAGCCTTAATGACTATGATAATAAATATGAAATTAAAATATTAGCTACATTCTGTTTCTTCAAGCATGAACATTTTTAAAATCTAAAGATTTTTGTTGGGTTTTTATGGTCGCACTCGTCAGGTCAGAGTTTCACTCACGTTTACAGACCCTAATTTAAAACACATGTTCAGAAGGATGAATTAGGGCTCTCTAAACAGGAAAAGGAAGAAAGACGAACAGTAAAATGTGAATATGCAACAGTGAAGGATAATAAATCATAAAGAAATTAGGAGTTTGTGCAAATGAATAAATGTATGAGAAGAATCTCTATAACGGAATAAACTCGGTTTATATTACAATCTAAGAGGAAATTCCAAGAGACTGACATTCCAAACCGAGTTCAGATCTGTCTGGAAAGTTCAAATGAAGTCCGTACACACTGACGGAGGTTCAGTAAGGATACAGATTTGAGCTACTGGAAAAGGTGACGTCTAAATCAAACTCCTCTTCCAGATCTCCAAGCCCTCTAGACCTGTGGCCCACGGTCTCACTGGATTCATCACACAGCCTGACATAAATCAGTGAAACTGAACTTGAATATAAGGAAAGGGGTCTGATACTGAAGCCCATACTTCTCTAGGACTTCCAAAACTACTTCTCAGTGACTCCATGTTGTTAGAGAGGGAGTTCAGCTGGAGATTCAGTGCAGTGCTGTGTGTTGATCTTGAGGGACTTTGGCTGAATGAAGCTGAACATCTGGTGAAAGTGCTGCTCTATTCTGGGAGAAAGAGGACGACTCAGGCCTGTTCATGCAGATCTGAGTTCCACCCCACTGCTCTCTCTCTCTCTCTCTCTCTCTCTCTCTCTCTCTCTCTCTCTCTGTCTCTTTCTGTCTCTCTATCTCTCTCTCTCTCCCTCTCTCTCGCTCTCTCTCTGTCTCTCTCTCTGTCTCTCTCTCTCTCTGTCTCTCTCTCTCTCTCTCTGTCTCTCTCTCTCTCTCTCTCTCTCTCTCTGACTGTTTACTGCTTAAAACTGCTGGTTTGAGTTCAGCTGGGTGGGCTGTGGGGGGCTGGTTTCACTTCTTCCTTTAGTGCTGATAACTGTGGGTGTGTTAGAGTAAGAATACTGCAACATGTAGCTTGTTCAGTCTCCAAGACTGGGACATTAAATATAGTTTTTTGGGGGAAAAGTATGTAAACGGCTAGACTTTTCAGTTTAGTGTGGGTGGTTATTAGTGTGAAGAGGTTCTGTCAGTTGGATGACAGTCAGATTGGAGTATAACTGACCATACCGTATTTAAAAATGTCAACCTGAGTCTTCACTAAGAAAGTCTGGCCTTTACCTCACTCTTTTATTAGTGCATGCCGTGTCTCCTAAGACAATAAGATCTCTGAGGAAATCAGAGCATTATTTGTCAATGCTCAATAGACTGGAGGAAGTTCTAAAACTATTACTGATGAGTTTGGGCTTCACTGATCCACTGTCACTCAATACAGTACAAGTAAAGTAAATTCAACACCACTGTTACTCTTTCCTTAAGCAGTCATCCAACAAAACTGACTCCACAACTAACATGTATAACATTCTGGAAGATAACAAAGAACCCCAGGGTAATGTTTAAGGATCTGTTGCCTGTCCCACACTCACTAATATCAATGTATATTAGTCCACCATCAGGCAAGTAATGAGGTAAAATGGTCCATAGAGAAGTCTAGCACAGAGAAAGCCATTACTCTCCAGGAGGAACATTCCTGCCTGTTTAAAGTTGTTAAAATCACCTGGATGAGCCAGAACAATACTGGAATAATGACATGAGGATGGATCAGACCAAAATGTATCTTTATGCTCTAAATGAGAGATGTTGTTTAGCACAACTGAACAATGCATTCCAGCATAAGAACCTCATGCCAACTGTAAAACATGGTGGTGGCAGTATCATGATTTAGTGCTGTTTTTCTGCTACTGGACCAATTCAAAACACTTTCAAGCAGCACTGCCTGTCAAATGAAAATGTGCAGAGGCTGAAGACGACAGCATGGCTCAGGAAAACCAGAGAAAATGCAGCACAGTCAGAAGGCTGGGTATAAAAAGGAAACAAAGACCAGAAACTTTGAGTCAGGGCAGCAGGTGCTGCTGCTGCTACTGACAGAAGATCTACAGAGTAAATCAGAAAATCTGGAAACAAATGTGACCCAGTCAATTGAAAAAGAGGCTGGTGTCTGAAACAACAACGATCCAAAACACACTTTAATCTGGACTATGAACTACTTCATGACATGGCATGGGATGGTCCTGTAGAAGACCATGTAGTGAGGTTCTTCTGAGGGAAGTAATGGGAGTATAAACAGTGTAATAAGTGCAGTGGGGAATGAAGCTCCAGCTGATTCTCCTGGGCTCTTTATTACAGTGTACAGAGAGTAATGGTGCAGCAGGAACACAGCCAGTGAGAAAACCCACAGCAGCGTTCCTGCACGCCTCCCAGCTCCACACTCCAGGATCAGTAGTGGGAGTTTTATTGATCAGTGAGGGAGGGTGGAGCTCCAGGAGGCTGCTGGGCGGGGCTGAGGTGGGCTGTGGCTCCCCCTGCTGGTCAGTCTGCCTGTCAGACTCCATGGTGGGTCACTCTGTCTAACAGCACACCAGCTGCTGCTGACCACTGTGTCCATCAGGTCCAGTTAGACTCTTGGGAAGTTCTGCACTGTAGGAACACAGAACAACAGTGTAAGTCGTGTAGTGTGAAAGGTGTTGAGAGAGAAAGAGCAGCTTCAAATCAGACTCCAGTGAAAGTGTTGATACTTCAGTGAAATCATGACTGAAGTAGCAGTAAAAGTACAACTGGAGTAAAAAAGTATCAGATCTAAAATCTACTCAAGCTCTGAGTTTCTCTATAGAACTCAGTCCTGAACTGTGAGTTTCAGAGCTGGACCTCCAGTTCAGGTCATTAATGTCAAAACTCCATCATAAATAAATAAATAACAGGAACATTGATCTGCTGTAGATGTTAAATGTTGAGTGGACGGGATTAATTTGGATTAAATCACATGAAAAAGTCTAGATTGTGAGATCAGCACCTCTAAGGGGTTTGTAATGTAATGTTAGCGCTAAGCTAACGGTGGTGCACATGAAGATTTTATAGCAGCTCTAATTAAATTAAACCCTGATCTTCAAAGCTTATAACAGACATAGTTTACATGTTTTACTGTCTGTGTTTCAGTTTTACAGAAACATCAGTAAAGATCTGAACTTAATGGCTAAATCTTATTATTATTGGAGGAGCCTGAATTTCTGCTGAACTGAACTGGCTTTACTCAATAAATAATTTGAATGAATAAATGCATCATATAAACTATTGATTATAGAAAATAAACTATGTTTTACAGTGAACTCACCTCTGAATATGATCTCCTACTAAAAACTGATGAGTGTGAGAGTGCAGTCTCTGTGCAGCTGGACTGAGGGGGGTTTTTGTACACCTACTAAACACTGTGGGATCACCCAGCTACCACTGATCTCATGTTCACTCTGACAGTAATAATCTCCTGCATCTTCAGTCTGGACATTACTGATGGTCAGAGTGAAGTCAGATCCAGATCCACTGCCACTGAAACGAGCTGGAATTCCTGAGGCTCTGTCATCAATTGAGTAAATCAGCAGTTTAGGAGCTTCTCCAGGTTTCTGCTGATACCAGGCTAATCCCTCATTCCCATCACTCCAGCGGTAAACTGCAGGGCTGGTTTTACAGCTGATTTGAACTGTTTCTTTTGGAAGTGAAGAAATGACAGGAGGCTGAGTCACAGTCACCTGACCACTGGAACCTGGAAACCAAAAAAAAATAAATACATGTAGATTAAAACTTTAGTTTTATACATTTATTTATAAATATTAAAAACATGTAAAAACTCATTATATATATAATGTTTTAACAATATATTTTAAAGATTATACGTCCCTTGTCCCGTTGTACAAAGAGGCAAATGAGCGAGTTACCTTGAGTCCAGAGGGTGAGCATCCAGATGAAGATGGAGACCAAAGTCATGGTTGCTGTGGGTGAAGTTTGTGGGGCAGCAGCTCTCAGTCATGAAGTGTTAAACTCACAGGACTATAAACACTAGCAGAGCACTGAAGCATGGGCTGATCATGCAAAGTGGAGCCTCTATGGAAATGGACTCACCAAACACCTCCATAATAAACACGTCTGATTATTTAGATCTGATCAAAAAGTATCAGCTCAGTTCTGTTCATTCAGTGTTAGACGTTCATCTCTAAAGCTCATCAATAGTTGATGAGTGTAGAAGAGCTCAGGGTGAACAGTGAGGAGTGATGGAGGTTTATGTACAATGACTTCACTGAAATGTAGCACTGTGGTTCTCTTTCAGTGGAGGAACCAAACTCACTGTGAAAAGAGACTTTTATTCTATTTAAACAGGAGATTCATTTAATCCCCTCATTATCAGCTGCAGATCATGATGACCAGCTGGTCTGAGGTCAGTGAGGTTTTCCTGGATGAAGACATTCACAGGTTTTAATGAGAGGTTTGAACTGTTTCTATGACACTTCATCTGATGGTAGTTAGATTAGGAGTTAGGAAAGTTCTAGTTGTTCCACTGTGGAAAGAGGAACCAGTGAATGTTCTCCAGTGCTAGAACGTATTAGTGCTGCTGCATAGTTTCCAGTTCTTTTGAGTTCAGTCTGAGTTCTTTACTGTGATGAATGGTGATGGTCAGTGTTGTTAGAGAGGGAGTTCAGCTGGAGATTCGGTGCAGTGCTGTGTGTTGATCTTGAGGGAGTTTGGCTGAATGAAGCTGAACATCTGGTGAAAGTGCTGCTCTATTCTGGGAGAAAGAGGACGACTCAGGCCTGTTCATGCAGATCTGAGTTCCACCCCACTGCTCTCTCTCTCTCTCTCTCTCTCTCTCTCTCTCTCTCTCTCTGTCTCTCTCTCTCTCTCTCTCTCTCTCTCTCTCTGTCTCTCTCTCTCTCTGTCTCTCTCTGTCTCTCTCTCTCTCTCTCTCTCTCTCTCTCTCTGTCTCTCTCTGTCTGACTTTTTACTGTTTAAAACTGCTTGTTTCAGTTCAGCTGGGTGGGCTGTGGGGGGCTGGTTTCACTTCTTCCTTTAGTGCTGATAACTTTGGTGTGTCTTGGTCTTAGTGTATCAAACCTCCTTCAACTCATCAGGGGATCATTAAGCTCTGCATCAGTTGAGTCAGTCGGGTGTGTTAGAGTGAGAATACAGTAATATGTTGAGTGTTCAGACTCCAAGACTGGAACTGACCAGCACTGTTGGTGAATCCTTGAATATAATCTATGAGAACAAAATCCAAAAAATCTTGAAAAAAAACAGTCAACACCAAGTTCACCGAAGTAGCAGAAATATTTGGTAGGACTTCAAAAAATGGATGGAGAAAATCGCATCAGTCCACGTACAGACATATTTTAGTAACGCTATGCTGCACTAATCAGAAGAATTCTTAGAACTGAGGCTGTGGATTTTGCTAATTCTTCAAATCTGCTTAATCCAGGTTCTTTAACTTAAAGGGAACAAAGCTAGACATATTATTCCAAGCAAAGATCTGGTTCGAAAGGCCTTGACCTTAAACTTTAGTCTCACCCTCAAGGTCATCCTCTTAGTTGATCTCAATGGGCCTCATTCACCAAACGTTCTTAGGTAGAAATTTCTTCTTAAACCCACTTACACAGTTTTAATGAAGATTCTGTCACCCACCAGTGTTTTATTTGGGATTTGCTCTTTGGTAAGAACAGAATCTGCACACACTCAAGAGCACAGACGTGAGAACAGATCTGGGCTTTAAGATCATGTCATGAATCTGAGACTTTCTCTTAGAACCTTCATCAAGAACAAACTTCAGAAAAAACTCATGGGTGAATGAGGCCCATAAACTGTAGCTAGGATACCTGTGATTCATCTACAAAGAGATGGCCAAATCATGGACATGGTGATTTACTCAAATCACCCTTTAAAATGCTCTATGAATGTCAGGTCAGGATTTTGTTGGATATGGTCAGGAGGTTCAATCAATTGAACAATCAGGTTTGAGTGTGAATGTCTCTACTCTATTTAAAAGAACAGTGTATGCCATGTCTCAGCCAAAAGAGATTTCTGAGGATCTCAGAAAAACATGTCAGTGTTGATTAGACAGGAAGAAGTTCAAAACATTTTCTGATGAGTTTGTGTTCACAGATCCACTGTCAGACCAATTCAACACCACTGTTATCCTTCACTGGAGTGGTGATCCAACAGAAAATGACTCCATGACTAAGATACATAATATTCTGGTAGATCACGAAGAATCTCAGGATATGTCTGAGAACCTGCAGGCCCTCTTACACTGGGTAATGTCAGAGTTCATGAGTCCATCATCAAGCAAACACTGAAGAGGAAGAGTATGTATGGAATGATAGGATGGAGAAAGCCATTACTCTCCAAGAAGAACATTTCTGCCTGTATAAAGATTCCTGAAGACAACCTGGATGAGCCAGAAGATGACTGAAATAATGACATGTGGATGGAAAATGGATCTTTGTGGCTCAAACAAGAAATAATATTTAATAAAACCGAACACTTCCAGCATAAGAACCACGACTGAACTTAGAAAGATGGTGGTGGGAGTATCACAGTTTGGGGCAGTTTGCTGGTATTAGACCAGGACAGCTTGCCATCATTTAATGGAGCTATGAATTCCGGAATGTATCAGTAAGTTTTATAGGAGAATGTTAGGACATTAATCCATGAACTGAACCTCAACAGAAGGTGGTCCTGCAGAAAGACAATGACCCTAAAAACACCAGTTAGTCTATAAAGAACGACTGATGCAGAAGAAATGTTGGAATGACTTGGTCAAAGTCCAGACCTTAATCCAATGGAAATGTTGAGGCAGAACCTGATATGTGGCAGTCATACCAACAAAGTACAGTTGAAACAGTTCTGGAGGAACAGGCCAAGATCCCTCCAAGTCAATGTGTTGTGCTGATCAACACTTACAGAAACTATTTGTTTGAAATAATCTGATCATATTTTTTTGGTCACATGTATGAAGAAATGAAGGGGATCAAAAATGTTCAACACAGGCAGAAGCAAGACAGACAGAAGGTCAGGAATGGAAAGAAGGCAAGGACTAGAAGCTTTGAGTCAGGGCAGGTGTCAAGCCTTCTGGTGAAGACGCCTCCCCCACCTGTTCCTTTTTACTCAGATCACTTGAGTCCTTGAACGGCCCAGAGGACTCCAACTCCCATGAATCAGTGGGAGACCAAGTGACTCCTACTCTACAGCCATCAACCAGTGAACATTCACTTCAGCATTCAGCCTCACTGGAATTCTAAACCATCACCCCTGTTTTTATTACAGCTCGTTAGTCAGTATATAAATCCGGGCTTTAGCGTAGAACTTTGTGAAGTACTGCCAACCTTTTTCTTTGTCCACTGAGAGTTCTCTGTTTGTCAGTTATTTCGTGTATGACCTGTTTTTTGTATGTCTGACCTGCCCTTGCTGGTTTGTTCGCTGGATCCTGTGTGAGATGTTGGTTTTTGAAGACTGATTTTTGGCTACTCTCTGGATGTCCTGTTTGTTTTGGTTTTCTTGCTCAGTGGTTCTGACCTTCGCCTGTTCTGACTATGCCCTCTGTACATCCATCAAAACCTCAAGTAAACTTCAACCTTGCTCTTTTATCTGTGAGCGTCTGATCTGTGTTGACATCGTAACAGCAGGAGGTGCTACTGTTGCTCCAGACAGAAGTTCTACAGGGTAAATATCAATAAAGCCTGGAAACAAATGTGAACTCTTTAGTAAAGAAACTAGAAAGAATATTAATATTAAAGAATATTAATGTCAAAACTCCATCATAAATAAATAAATAACAGGAACAGTGATCTGCTGTAGATGTTAAATGTTGAGTGGACGGGATTCATTTGGATTAAATCACATGAAAAAGTCTAGATTGTGAGATTAGCACCTCTAAGGGGTTTGTAATGTAATGTTAGCGCTAAGCTAACGGTGGTGCACATGAAGATTTTATAGCAGCTCTAATTAAATTAAACCCTGATCCTTAAAGCTTATAACAGACAGAGTTTACATGTTTTTACTGTCTGTGTTTCAGTTTTACAGAAACATCAGTAAAGATCTGAACTTACTGTCTCAATCTGAATATTATTGGAGGAGCCTGAATTTCTGCTGAACTGAACTGGCTTTACTCAATAAATAACTTGATTGAATAAATGCATCATATAAAGTATTGATTATAGTAAAGAAACTATGTTTTACAGTGAACTCACCTCTGAATATGATCTCCTACTAAAAACTGATGAGTGTGAGAGTGAAGTCTCTGTGCAGCTGGACTGAGGGGGGTTTTTGTACACCTACTAAACACTGTGGGAACAGGTTTGTGCTACTGATATAATGATAACTCTGACAGTAATAATCTCCTGCATCTTCAGTCTGGACATTACTGATGGTCAGAGTGAAGTCAGATCCAGATCCACTTCCACTGAAACGAGCTGGAATACCTGACTGTCTACTGGTAGCGTAGTAGATCAGGAGTTTAGGAGCTTCTCCAGGTTTCTGCTGATACCAGGATAGACGGTTATTGTTATACACTGCAGGGCTGGTTCTACAGCTGATGGTAACTGAGTCTCCTGGAGAAACAGTTTTCACTGCTGGAGTCTGAGTCACAGTCACCTGACCACTGGATCCTGAGAAAGTAAAAGAAAAAAAGAATGAAAACATTAAAAGAAATATTATATAAAACATAAAATACAACAAAATGTACATCAAACAGGACAGAAATTAATTTACACAAAGATAAATGAGTGAGTGACCTTGAGTCCAGAGGGTGAGCGTCCAGATGAAGATGGAGACCAAAGTCATGGTTGCTGTGGGTGAAGTTTGTGGGGCAGCAGCTCTCAGTCATGAAGTGTTAAACTCACAGGACTATAAACACTAGCAGAGCACTGAAGCGTGGGCTGATCATGCAAAGTGGAGCCTCTATGGAAATGGACTCACCAAACACCTCCATAATAAACACGTCTGATTATTTAGATCTGATTAAAAAGGATCAGCTCAGTTCTGTTCATTCAGTGTTAGACGTTCATCTCTAAAGCTCATCAATAGTTGATGAGTGTAGAAGAGCTCAGGGTGAACAGTGAGGAGTGATGGAGGTTTATGTACAATGACTTCACTGAAATGTAGCACTGTGGTTCTCTTTCAGTGGAGGAACCAAACTCACTGTGAAAAGAGACTTTTATTCTATTTAAACAGGAGATTCATTTAATCCCCTCATTATCAGCTGCAGATCATGATGACCAGCTGGTCTGAGGTCAGTGAGATTCTCCTGGATGAAGACATTCCCAGGTTTTAATGAGAGGTTTGAACTGTTTCTATGACACTTCATCTGATGGTAGTTAGATTAGGAGTTAGGAAAGTTCTAGTTGTTCCACTGTGGAAAGAGGAACCAGTGAATGTTCTCCAGTGCTAGAACGCATTAGTGCTGCTGCATAGTTTCCAGTTCTTTTGAGTTCAGTCTGAGTTCTTTACTGTGATGAATGGTGATGGTCAGTGTTGTTAGAGAGGGAGTTCAGCTGGAGATTCAGTGCAGTGCTGTGTGTTGATCTTGAGGGAGTTTGGCTGAATGAAGCTGAACATCTGGTGAAAGTGCTGCTCTATTCTGGGAGAAAGAGGACGACTCAGGCCTGTTCATGCAAATCTGAGTTCCACCCCACTGCTCTCTCTCTCTCTCTCTCTCTCTCTCTCGCTCTCTCTCTCTCTGTCTCTCTCTCTCTCTCTCTCTCTCTCTCTCTCTCTCTCTGTCTGTCTGACTGTTTACTGCTTTAAACTGCTTGTTTGAGTTCAGCTGGGTGGGCTGTGGGGGGCTGGTATCACTTCTTCCTTTAGTGCTGATAACTGTGGGTGTGTCTTGGTCTTAGTGTATCAAACCTCCTTCAACTCATCAGGGGATCATTAAGCTCTGCATCAGGTCAGTCAGGTGTGTTAGAGTGAGAATACAGTAATATGTAGAGTGTTCAGTCTCTTAGACTGGAACTGACCACCACTGTGGGTCAGTCTTTGAGAATAAAACATAGAAAGGAATAAGCCAAAAAGGTCTAAATCAAGTTTAGCACAGCTCCAGCTAAATGTGGTGAGGCTTTACAGTGTGGGCACTGAAGATAGGAGTAGTAATAGTAGAAGAAACTGCATAGAGAGACATTTTAGGTAAGTGTTTCACTTCATGTCAGCCTAGAGGCTTCACATGTGGTAAATACTGTGATTGCAGCTATTTGCTCAAGCAGGATTAGTTATAAAAGTGTTACCAGAACAAGTTTCTTTCCCTGTTATACCAAACAGTGGCCTAGTTTAAGAAGGTCCACTTCAAGAAGAACAGAACAGTTATAGACCAGAACAAAATACACACGGCATCTGACTTCAGCAAGTAAACCCACTTTATCACCGCAGGACATTTACCAGTTTATAGTGGTGCCTTTTAGCCAGTGGCTGATTGATGATCACAGCGCTGTGTGGTTTAGTATCCTAAGCTGGTGTAAAAGAGACTCAGTTCAGAGTCTAATGTTGCTGATTAACAGACCTATGGAGTCTGAAATGGATCATGATGTGATGGTCCTGTAGAAGACCATGTAGTGAGGTTCTTCTGAGGGAAGTAATGGGAGTATAAACAGTGTAATAAGTGCAGTGGGGAATGAAGCTCCAGCTGATTCTCCTGGGCTCTTTATCACAGTGTACAGAGAGTAATGGTGCAGCAGGAACATGGCCAGTGAGAAACCCCACAGCAGCGTTCCTGCACGCCTCCCAGCTCCACACTCCAGGATCAGTAGTGGGAGTTTTATTGATCAGTGTGGGAGGGTGGAGCTCCAGGAGGCTGCTGGGAGGGGCTGAGTTGGGCTGTGGCTCCCCCTGCTGGTCAGTCTGCCTGTCAGACTGCATGGTGGGTCACTCTGTCTAACAGCACACCAACTGCTGCTGACCACTGTGTCCATCAGGTCCAGTTAGACTCTTGGGAAGTTCTGCACTGTAGGAACACAGAACAACAGTGTAAGTCGTGTAGTGTGAAAGGTGTTGAGAGAGAAAGAGCAGCTTCAAATCAGACTCCAGTGAAAGTGTTGATACTTCAGTGAAATCATGACTGAAGTAGCAGTAAAAGTACAACTGGAGTAAAAAAGTATCAGATCTAAAATCTACTCAAGCTCTGAGTTTCTCTATAGAACTCAGTCCTGAACTGTGAGTTTCAGAGCTGGACCTCCAGTTCAGGTCATTAATGTCAAAACTCCATCATAAATAAATAAATAACAGGAACAGTGATCTGCTGTAGATGTTAAATGTTGAGTGGACGGGATTAATTTGGATTAAATCACATGAAAAAGTCTAGGTTGTGAGATTAGCACCTCTAAGGGGTTTGTAATGTAATGTTAGCGCTAAGCTAACGGTGCTGCACATGAAGATTTTATAACAGCTCTAATTAAATTAAACCCTGATCTTCAAAGCTTATAACAGACACAATTTACATGTTTTTACTGTCTGTGTTTCAGTTTTACAGAGACTTCAGTAAAGATCTGAACTTAATGTCTCAATCTGAATATTATTGAAGAGCCTGAATGTCATGTGACAAAAAAACAGCTGATCTGAACTTGAAAATAACAATTAAACTAAAATTTCATTTGAAGTCCTTAATTTAGAGGAATTGAAACATTTAAGCTGTTTAATTATTTTAGGCTGAAGTGACAATTGTTATTACAGTCTACTCACCTCTGAATATGATCTCCTACTAAAAGCTGATGAGTCTGAGTTTGTTGAAGGACTTCTTCAGGGACTCCCTCTTTCTCAGGACTGAGAGAAACATCCATTTCATAATCTGTCCAGATCCTTATAATAAACTTTAGAATAAATGAGACTGGAGCTGAACTCTACAGCTAGTTCCAGACCTGTGGAGATCAGGAAATAAACCCCTAAAATCACAAAGCATTTCCAGTCTAATGAACAGAAGAACAAACTCCATCTAAAGTCCTGATTTCCACAGAGTGTGTTATTGTGTGTGTCCATCCTCCCCCTCAGCACCTGCAGTAGAGTCCAGCTGCAGCAGTGCAGTCTCTGTGCAGCTGGACTGAGGGGGGTTTTTGTACACCTACTAAACACTGTGGAAACACATCACCACTGTGATAACTCTGACAGTAATAATCTCCTCCATCTTCAGTCTGGACATTACTGATGGTCAGAGTGAAGTCAGATCCAGATCCACTGCCACTGAAACGAGCTGGAATACCTGACTGTCTACTGGTAGCGTAGTAGATCAGGAGTTTAGGAGCTTCTCCAGGTTTCTGCTGATACCAGGCTAAACAAGGACCACCTGAACAAGTTGGTACACTGATGCTGGTTCTACAGCTGATGGTAACTGAGTCTCCTGGAGAAACAGTTTTCACTGCAGGAGTCTGAGTCACAGTCACCTGACCACAGGATCCTGACAAAAAAATCATTTTAAACACTTCAAAATAAAGAATTAATAGAATATATAAAGAGATATTAATCTACAGAAATTAATTTACACAAAGATAAATGAGTGAGTGACCTTGAGTCAAGAAGGTGAGCGTCCAGATGAAGATGGAGACCAAAGTCATGGTTGCTGTGGGTGAAGTTTGTGGGGCAGCAGCTCTCAGTCATGAAGTGTTAAACTCACAGGACTATAAACACCAGCAGAGCACTGAAGCATGGGCTGATCATGCAAAGTGGAGCCTCTATTAGAAGTGAAATATTCCCTTTAATGTCCAGCAGAGGGCGCTCTCTTATTGTGCAGTTCTAACTGTCTCTGCCTTTCATTTGAGGGTCTCTGCAGCTACGACTGCCACCCAGTCTGTCTGGATCAGGGCTGGAGGACTATTTGGTGGAGGAAACAATGAAAACAGTGAGAAGCTTTTCATCTATTACTTTTAGAAGAACTTTTATCTACAACATTTTCTACCAATTTAAAACTGTATATTTAGTCTTTAGGAAGTTCAGTTTGTCTGTTGTGTAAATTCTAAAGAACCAAGCGAGTCCTCAGTTTAGATATTTCACTGCTTATAAAATAATCCTTGTTGGGAATAAACGGCAGAACGTGTGCAGATCTACAGTGTGTAGTTTATTCCATTATTAGATGATTGTAGAACCCATTAATATTGTATTATAGGTCAGAAATAGTGCGTGTAGAGGCTGAAGAGAGCGGCGTGTTTAGAGCAGGAGGTTTTTGTACAGCCAGTAAACCAGTTTGTATCACTGTGGTTGACTTTTGGTGGAGGAACCAAACTGTCAGTTGGAAGTAAGTCCACTTTTCCTCCTTATTCAAAAGGAATCTTTTATTAAAATGATTATGGATCAACAGTACAGACGTACTTGATGTTCTTCTAAATCAGTTCTGATCCAAATTTGAATGTATTTCATTAGAACTTGGCTGAAGTGTGGCGAGCGTGGAGCTTTAGGCTTTACCACGAGCTCCTGTTTCTGAACTGGATTTCTTTTCTTTAAAACACTAATATTTCCTAAAGGTTTCCTGTGAAGTGTTCAGTAATGACATTTCTTTAAAAAGATCAGATGTAGAGCTGGATTGTAGTGTCAGTGTTGGGCTCCATTACAGCAGTTCTGTCTCCATCTGGAAGCCACAATGTGGAGGTTATTATGAGCGGCGTTTTCTGCTCTAAAGCTTTGAAGCCATAGTACATGGAGACTGCAGCTCCATTTATTTAGGGATTATTTATTGTTTTGGAGGAAATAAAATCATGTTCCATTTCAAATTTCCCATCACAGGATGTGCAGAATGTCCGAGTTTTACTGAGTGATATTCAGTAATATTTTCTAATGAAAATGGAAATGAAGTGCAGCTATGAATGTGATTGGAAATATGAGTTTGTGTGTGAAACGGTTGAGTTTAAGGTTGTAATTAGAGTTTGGTTTTTAATGCATCACTGAACTCAGTTGTGCTCTGTTAGAAATAAGGGAAATGAAACTGTGTGTGTGTCCTAGGTGTGGCCGCGCCCACCCTCACGGTCCTGCCCCCCTCCAGCGTGGAGCTGCAGCAGGGGAAGGCCACACTCGTGTGTTTGGCCAACAAGGGCTTCCCCTCAGACTGGAGGCTGAGCTGGAAGGTGGACGGGAGCAGCTGGAGCTCGGGGGTTAGCCAGAGCCCCGGGCTTCTGCTGAAGGACGACGGCCTCTACAGCTGGAGCAGCACCCTGACCCTCCAGGAGGACCAGTGGCTAAAGAAGACAGTGACCTGTGAGGCCACCAAGGACTCCCAGCCTCCTGTCAGCCAAACCCTGAGGAGAGAGCAATGTACTGGGCAGTGAGCGTCCACGCGTGTGTTGGAGCTGCTAGAGCTCCTCTTGATCTTCAGTGAGCTCAATCATGGCTCTGCTTAATGCTCTGATCTTCATCTCATCACTTCCTCATCACAATAAAGAGTTTCAGTATTAATATCTACAGTCTTTCATTGTTTATTATGTTATTTTCCTGTTTTTTCGGGCAAAGAATAAACATTTAAACAGCTCTTTGATCTGTAATTCACTGGAATCAAGTTTGTTTATTTCTCTTCTAATAATAAAGCTTGTAGATTTGATTAACTGCAGTGTTTCCACTTTTGTGTCATGATTTTTTGAGGTTTTATTGTAAAAATTTTAATGATGACACAATTATTTATTTTTCAAAAAGTCATACCAAAGAAGATTATAGTCCATAAAACTTTCCATTATTAGAAAATAAATGAACCAATACAAACTCAGAAAAATAACAAATATACAAATAAAACCATAAACAAGTCGTTACATGGATAACAGTTCAACTCTGTCCCAAAAAAATCAAATCTTTATTCAGTTTTGTATAAATGTAATGTTTCTGATTCAGAGACTCTAAAGAACTCTTGACTCTATCAGCCACTTTCATTAACCTGAAAACACTGATGCATCACACTGTTGTCCACCCAACCAGGCACTATTTGTTTTAAGGAAATTGTGTTTTTAATAGTAATAAGTTTCCTTTTTATAGCGCCTTCCTCACAAGGTTGGTTTAAATATAAACATTATTGAAATTTAGAGAAAAGCAAATCACTGAGAAACAGGCAGGTTATGATTTGTGTCTTAAAGACCGAGACAAATGTGAGATCATGGAGACTTTGAGGAAGTGAGTTTCAAAGTTCTGGACCTGTTACAATGAACCACTGTCTGAGGACGATCTGAACTGGGGTAAAGAAAGCAGTACCAGAAGACCTGAGTGTACGAGCTGGTGTGTAGAGATACTCATAAATACACTAATCAGCATTTCTGAATCACTGCTACTGAGCATGAGACGGACCCTGGAAATGTTATAGAGGAGACTGAAGGTGGTTTAATCAGTGAGCTGATATGATAATCAATAGAAAGTGACAAATTAAATATGTCACCTAGATCAGAAACAGGTTCTGAGGGTTTTACATGTTAAAGCTCATATCAGAGTGAGTGCAAGTAAATATTTTGGGGGTAATTAGGAAATCAGTCTCATCAGAGTTAAGCATAAGGAAATTACAGCTCTTCCAACTTGTAATATCCCAACAGACAGTTAGAGAGGGAGAGGGCAAGAGATTAGAGGAGTTGAAGCTGAGTTATATCTGTTTCTCATTCACATAACAAAGAAAACTGAGTCCATGCTGATGAATTATACGGCCCTGTGAAAGTCTGTAAATTATAAAGAGGAGAGGGCCAAGGACAGAACCCTGGGGAACCCCTTGAGCAACATAAGACACATTTTCCAGTAGTTTATCAGTGAAAGGGAGATTCGAGTTTGGTCTGAAATTATTTAAACCAGTTGAATCTAAACCAGATTTCTTCATGACCGGCACAACTGCAGCAGGTTTTAGTTGGAACAGGACAATTCCAGACATACAAGATTACTCAGGTGAGAAATGGGAGTAGAGATAACTGGAAGACTTTTGTTGGTATGGCACTGGAAGGATTTAACTGGTATGTTGTGGTCTCCCAGATAAACTCCTGAAAAGTTTATATGTAGAAGCAATTTTATTATGAAGAAACAGGAGAAGTTACTCAGATCGCTCAGCAGAGCCAGAAACATTAGATGCAGGGGGTGAATGGGTTTGTTAACTGTGGTAAAGAGTGACAGAGGCCTGAAATGAACACTGCTGATCGTAGAAGACATGTGGTGTGAAGGTTTCTTCTAAAGCTGCTGAAGGTGGCAGCCTACTGCTCTCTTGACCTGGAGCTCAGGAGTGGAACAAGGACAGGAGTGAGAAGAGAGTAAAAGCCAGGTCTTCAAGGAGGCATGAGCTTCAGAAGCTTTAAAGAGAGAGTAACTGTAATTTGAGAGCATCTCCACTGGATAGCATTCATTAATAGAGTAAAGAGGAAAGGAAGATTGCATGGAGATAGAAAAGGACAGAGGATCAACCGACTGTAGGTCATGATAGGATATTGTGTTTTCTGTCTTAGATTAAGTGGAGAAAACCTAAAACTGAATTCAAGCAAATGATCAGAGACACCACACTTGGAACCAGGAACACTAACATCATTCAGACCAGAGGAAGAAACTAAATCAAGTATGTGATCATGAGAGTAATGAGATCTAAATCCTGAGTTAAATTAAAGCATTCAAACATGTTAAAGTGAGTAAATGTGAAGAAAAGCTAGATCTGCAGCATCCTCACCTGCTCTCTTCTCCAGGGTCTCCACCTCTATTGAAGAGAAGAATCGCATCATCTGCAAATGTCTTTTCTCATGACTGCACTGAATGGAGTGTTTGGGGATGCATCTCCTCACAGTACTGAGTTCATAAAGGCACAACTCTTTTAGTGGTAACACTTTAAATCATTAGTCTGTGCTTTATAAATGAAATATTTGGTTTTAGTAAATGTGATTATTCAGTAATCAGCTCCACTCATATGTTCAACAGTGGACTGTGCTGAAAGTTAAAGAACCAACACTGATTTAGATCATGATGACCAGCTGGTCTGAGGTCAGTGAGATTCTCCTGGATGAAGACATTCACAGGTTTTAATGAGATGTTTCAACTGTTTCTATGACAGTTCATCTGATGGTAGTTAGATTAGGAGTTAGGAAAGTTCTAGTTGTTCCACTGTGGAAAGAGGAACCAGTGAATGTTCTCCAGTGCTAGAACACATCAGTGCTGCTGCATAGTTTCCAGTTCTTTTGAGTTCAGTCTGAGTTCTTTACTGTGATGAATGGTGATGGTCAGTGTTGTTAGAGAGGGAGTTCAGCTGGAGATTCAGTGCAGTGCTGTGTGTTGATCTTGAGGGAGTTTGGCTGAATGAAGCTGAACATCTGGTGAAAGTGCTGCTCTATTCTGGGAGAACGAGGACGACTCAGGCCTGTTCATGCAGATCTGAGTTCCACCCCACTGCTCTCTCTCTCTCTCTCTCTCTCTCTCTCTCTCTCTGTCTCTCTCTCTCTCTCTCTGTCTCTCTCTCTCTCTCTCTCTCTGTCTCTCTCTCTCTCTCTCTCTCTCTCTCTCTCGCTCTCTGTCTTACTGTTTACTGGTTAAACTGCTTGTTTGTGTTCAGCTGGGTGGGCTGTGGGGGGGCTGGTTTCACTTCTTCCTTTAGTGCTGCTGATGACCATCAGTGTGTCAGTCCAATAATAACCTGTTTTATTTCTACAGCACCTTTATTAAACTCAAAGCAGGGAACAGTGAAACAGAACGAGTGCAGAAACAAACAGAAAGAGCTCTAACATACAGGAGAAGAGCATCAGCTCCATCTGAATGAACATGTAAAGGGAGGTAAAGCACTGAGTGAACAGGGGGGTTTGAGTTGTGTGTTAAAGACAGAGATAGAGGGGAGTTCCAGAGGTTTGGAGCTGTTCCACTAAATTCTCTCCCACTGACTGAGGACAGTCTGATTCACTCTAATCAGACCAGCTCCAGAAGACCTGAGTGTCCCAGCTGGCGTGTAGAGATGGAGGAGGTCAGTAAGTTATGAAGCTCAAGGCCATGTATGTCTGTGAAGGTCATGAGCAGCAGCCTGTATTGACCACACAAAGGGGCAGATAAGCAGTGCAGGTTATGGAGAGCAGGTGTGATGAGGGCAGAGTGCTTAGTGTGAGTGAGGACTCCAGCTGCTGAGTTCTGAACAGACTGGTATTTAGGGAGGAGTTTAACTGGGAGTCCACTAAGAAGGTCATTACAGTAATGAAGGTGGAACTGATAAAGATCTAATCTACATTTCTGCAGCACTGCTGATAATCATGGGGCGGAATCTGGAGATATGAGGAAGGTGGTAGAAGACAGTCTGGATCATTGAGATAATATGGGATTCAGAAGTGAGTGAGGAATCAAATATGACACCATGATTATGATCAGATTGTGAGGGTTTTATCTAAACTCATCAATATCAACATACTTTCAGAGGGGGAGGTGATACAAGTATTAGGGTAATAATTAGAACATCAGTTTTATTTGTGTTGAATTTAAGTAAATTAGAGCTTAACCAAATCTTAACATCACTGATACAGGTACTTAGAAAGGGAGTTAATATAGATTTGGATATCAGAAATGTAACAATGAACACATAATCCATGAATTTGACTATTGGACAGCATATAAACTATGAAAACAGGGGGGCCCATAACAGAACCCTGGGGAACACCCGGAGTATCAGGAGCAGTGGGGGATTTGTGTTGCTGTATAGTGAAGAGCAGAGATGAATATTAACTAGTTATATTTCCTCAACAGTTCCATGTATTAAAATACAGGTGATTTGTTTTCTCCTGACTGTTTTCAAATTATAATACTTTCATTTCCACTCAGGTAGAGTAATCTACTTTTTACTGAGTTATTCATATTTACTTCATGATTTATGTGTTAAATTCCATTTTATCTCATTGGTCATATCTGTACTGCTTTGTGATCGGTCACATCTCCTTGAAGTCAGACTCCATGGTGGGTCACTCTGTCTAACAGCTCATCACCTGCTACTGACCACTGTTTCCTTCAGATCCAGTTAGACTCTTGGGAAGTTCTGCACTGTAGGAACACAGAACAACAGTGTAAGTCGTGTAGTGTGAAAGGTGTTGGGAGTGAAAGAGCAGCTTCAAATCAGACTCCAGTGAAAGTGTTGATACTTCAGGGAAATCATGACTAAAGTACTATGAAAAGTACAATTTTAGAGATTATTTTCTCCAAAAGATCCCAGAAAGGTGTTAATAAATAACCTTCCTATGCATTTTGTGGTAAAATAAATTGCTAATGCCCCAAAATGAGAGGTGTGAGCAGCAGCAGACCAGCCCAATAATGATTAATGCAGAAACCCTCTACATCACTCTGTGAGAGGCTTTAGTTTATCTTATCAACAGCTGTGGCGATGCTAGTGCCCATAAGGGCTTTGTAATGTTATGTTAGCACCAAGCTAACAGTGGTACATGTTAATATTATATGGAACATCTTCCTTAAACAGACCTTCCAAGCTTATAACAGACATTCTGTCTACATATTTTAACTGTGTTTCTGTTTTACAGGGACTTCTTCAGTTAAGATCTGACCTGAACCTGTATCTCTGTAATGTTATTGGAGGAGCCTGTTATCACTTCTGTTCAGTTTCAGTGATGTAGTTTCATGTTCCAGACCTACAGTGATGGTATTTTTATCATTCCTATAACTAACTTTGATTATTTGATTAAAAAAGGAATTTGTAGTTTTAAATGAATTCTATATTTTGAATAAAATAAATATAAATAGTTCATTATTTTGCTATTTTGGAAAGGCTTTTGATGGCATTTGACCTACACAAGCAGAGAATAAATGAATTAATGTAACTGATGTTTACAGTGACAGTTTATGTGTATAAAAATTAAAATCTTTTAAACCGGAATGTTTTTTAAAAGAATGCAGTCTTTTAACTGGACCTTGGCTGACCAGCTGGACAGATAATAATTCCATTATGAATTCATCCGATTTAAGTGTAACTGCTTAGTACTCACCCTGTAAAGATCATCTCCTAATAAAAGCTGATGAGTCTGAGTTTGTTGAAGGACTTCTTCAGGGACTCCCTCTTTCTCAGGACTGAGAGAAACATCCATTTAATAATCTGTCCAGATCCTTATAATAAACTTTAGAATAAAGGAGACTGGAGCTGAACTCTACAGCTAGTTCCAGACCTGTGGAGATCAGGAAATAAACCCCTAAAATCACAAAGCATTTCCAGTCTAATGAACAGAAGAACAAACTCCATCTAAAGTCCTGATTTCCACAGAGTGTGTTATTGTGTGTGTCCATCCTCCCCCTCAGC
This sequence comes from Pygocentrus nattereri, assembly GCF_015220715.1. Classification (NCBI taxonomy): domain Eukaryota; kingdom Metazoa; phylum Chordata; class Actinopteri; order Characiformes; family Serrasalmidae; genus Pygocentrus; species Pygocentrus nattereri. The sequence continues at coordinate 2,493,445 of NC_051221.1, read as the reverse complement.
ACCTGCAGTAGAGTCCAGCTGCAGCAGTGCAGTCTCTGTGCAGCTGGACTGAGGGGGGTTTTTGTACACCTACTAAACACTGTGGGAACACGTAGCCACTGTGATAACTCTGACAGTAATAATCTCCTGAATCTTCAGTCTGGACATTACTGATGGTCAGAGTAAAGTCAGATCCGGATCCACTGCCACTGAAACGAGCTGGAACACCTGACTGTCTACTGGTAGCGTAGTAGATCAGGAGTTTAGGAGCTTCTCCAGGATTCTGCTGATACCAGGCTAAACAGTCATTTGACCCACCACAGTAGGGATAAACATTGCTGCTGAACTTACAGCTGATGGTAACTGAGTCTCCTGGAGAAACAGTTTTCACTGCAGGCGTCTGAGTCACTGTGACCTGACCACTGGATCCTGAAAAATGAGTGAATTAAATAAAAAATGTTTAAAAAATCACATGAAAAACAGAAAATAACAGGCTGCTCTCAGAGTAAGAATATTCCACACAAAATAAATGAGCGAGTCACCTTGAGTCCAGAGGGTGAGTGTCCAGATGAAGATGGAGACCAAAGTCATGGTTGCTGTGGGTGAAGTTTGTGGGGCAGCAGCTCTCAGTCATGAAGTGTTAAACTCACAGGACTATAAACACTAGCAGAGCACTGAAGCGTGGGCTGATCATGCAAAGTGGAGCCTCTATGGAAATGAAGGAAAATATTTCCTCTCAAAAAATTTGTAATAAGAAGGAAAAAGTTTGAATGTTTTATTAGAGAATTTGAAGTTTTAAGGACAGTTTTTAAGAAGAAAAGGCTGAGACAGAATTCATCAGCAGTGTGAGACGGAGGGCTTTTTGTGAGTTTGCCGTCACTGTAGTGTATCAGAGGTTTTTGTATGATGACTTCATTGAAACGCATCACCTTTGGTGGAGGAACCAAACTCATTGTGAAAAGTAGATTTTCTTCTTCAAAACCTCAAAATATTTAAATAATTATTCACAACGAGTCCAATTAAGATGAAGAGGACTATGTTTAATATAAGTTGAAGCTAAATAAATGACCTGTAAATAACCTCATGATTACAAATAATGATAGTTTTATTCGTTCTCAGAACTGAGTTTGTGTGTCTGAGCAAATATACAATTACCCTGCTCTCCACGACTGAGAAGAAGCAACAGAGACGTTATTTAAACGTATGATGGTCTTTTTGACAGAACAGAACTGGTTGCTGCATTACACCAACCGATTACTCACCCCGATAGTCACAAAGTGCTTTGAAAGACTGGTTATGACCCACATCAAAGCCAACACTGACGTCGCTGGGGATCCACACCAGTACACATGCCGGAAAAACCGATCCACAGAGGATGCCATCTCCTCTGTGGTCCACACTGCCCTCACCCACCTGGAGAGAAAGGACTCTTACGTCCGGATGCTCTTTGTGGATTTCACATCTGCCTTTAACACCATGATTCCCCAGACCCTGGCTTACAAACTCCATACACTTGGACTGAGCACCTCTCTCTGTAATTGGGTCCTGGACTTCCTGACTAACAGTGAGGATCCACAACATCTCCTCCTCCTCCTCCACCATCATCCTCAGCACCGGCTCCCCTCAGGGCTGTGTGCTGAGCCCCCTCCTGTTTACACCGATCACATATGACTGCTAAGCCATCCATCCAGGCTGTCAGACTGTTGGAGTCAGCCTTCCCACCACCGTGGACATTTACACCTCCAGATGCAGGAAAAGGGCCACTGGCATCATGAAGGACCACCACCCATCCAGCACACACACTCTTCGTCCCGCTCCCCTCAGGTAGGAGGCTGCGGAGCATTACGAGCAAAACTACCAGACTGAGGAACGGATTCTTCCCTGAAGCCGTGAGACTCTTAAATTCCAATTAGACGTCACTGCAACGGCACTTCACGTCCACTGATTCATCTCTGCTGCTGGACTGAGTCAGTGCCCCCACTATATCACCCCTCCACTATATCACCCCTCCACTATATCACCCCTCCACTATACCAACCCTCCACTGTATCACCCCTCCACTGTATCACCCCTCCACTATATCAGCCCTCCACTGCATCACCCCTACACTATATCACCCCTCCACTACATCACCCCTCCACTATATCACCCCTCCACTATATCACCCCTCCACTATATCAGCCCTCCACTGCATCACCCCTCCATTATATCATCCCTCCACTATATCACCCCTACACTATATCACCCCTCCACTACATCACCCCTCCACTATATCACCCCTACACTATATCACCCCTCCACTATATCACCCCTACACTATATCACCCCTCCACTATATCACCCCTCCACTATATCAGCCCTCCACTGCATCACCCCTCCACTATATCACCCCTCCACTATATCACCCCTCCACTTTATCACCCCTCCACTATATCAGCCCTCCACTGCATCACCCCTCCACTATATCACTCCTCCACTATATCAGCCCTCCACTATATCACCCCTCCACTATATCACCCCTCCACTATATCACCCCTACACTATATCACCCCTCCACTATATCACCCCTCCACTATATCAGCCCTCCACTGCATCACCCCTCCACTATATCACCCCTCCACTATATCACCCCTCCACTTTATCACCCCTCCACTATATCAGCCCTCCACTGCATCACCCCTCCACTATATCACTCCTCCACTATATCAAATCAAATCAAATCAAATTTATTTGTATAGCGCTTTTTTACAACGGATGTTGTCACAAAGCAGCTTTACAGAGTTTCAAAAAAGAAAAAGTTTCAAGAGAACTCTAAGAATGTACAGAAACCCCCCGGTGGGCAAGCCAGAGGCAACAGTGGCAAGGAAAAACTCCCTCAGAACTGAGGAAGAAACCTTGGGAGGAACCAGGCTCACCAGGGGGGACCCATCCTCCTCTGGTCAAACTACCTACAAGTGATTTTATTACTAATATTAACAGCAGTAATATTGGTATTATGAATAACTAGGAGTCTATGAAAACATCAGCATAGGGTGGGCAGCTCATCCGAGGTAGGTGGTTGGGGCATGGGCAGCTGGTCTGAAGTAGGTAGCAGGAGGGCTTGGCAGTCGGTCGTCCTTCAGTGTCCAGCCGGTCATATGGGTGATTGTGTACTCGGAAAGAAAGTAGGTAAATGGAATTAGTTTTGTTCTATCCATTTGTACATAAACAGGGAATGTAAACATTTCCAGAGTGTGGCTAACGACTCCGGCAGATCTGACTATGACAGCTTAACTGAAAGGAGAGAACCAGAAGGACACACAGACACGGCAGCACTCTGAGACAGTCTGGCGTCCCTCGGCTCCACCGTCCACAGACCTGAGTGACCGCGTGCGAGCAGCGGGACGACAGCACCAGCGCCTCAGTTTACTATAATTCCCTGTGTCCATGGACCCCTGGATCTGCTACCTTTATCTAAGGGGGGACATTAGCTACCAAAAGCTATCAGCCCTCCACTATATCACCCCTCCACTATATCACCCCTCCACTATATCACCCCTACACTATATCACCCCTACACTATATCATCCCTCCACTATATCACCCCTACACTATATCGCCCCTCCACTATATCACCCCTACACTATATCACCCCTCCACTACATCACCCCTCCACTATATCACCCCTCCACTATATCACCCCTACACTATATCACCCCTCCACTATATCACCCCTACACGTCACTTTATACATTACCAGTATTAAGATGTACACCTTCTACCTCGTACTCATGCTGCTGTGTTTCATGCTGCTGTTATTTGCACCTCCTATTTATTGTTTATTGTTACTTTTGGGAGTTAACTGTACCAGTTTGTTCCACCTCATGTACCACATGTGATGCGAATGACAATAAAGCCTTATCTTATCTTATCTTATCTTATCTTATCTTATCTTATCTTATCTTATCCTATCTTATCCTATCTTATCTTATCTTATCTTGTCTTATCTTATCTTATCTTATCTTATCCTATCTTATCTTATCCTATCTTATCTTATCTTATCTTATCTTATCCTATCTTATCCTATCTTATCTTATCTTATCTTATCTTGTCTTATCTTATCTTATCTCATCCTATCTTATCTTATCTTATCTTATCTTATCTTGTCTTATCTTATCTTATCTCATCCTATCTTATCTTATCTTATCTTATCCTATCTTATCTTATCTTATCTTATCTTATCCTATCCTATCCTATCCTATCCTATCTTATCTTATCTTATCTTATCTTATCTTATCCTATCCTATCCTATCCTATCTTATCTTATCTTATCTTATCTTATCCTATCCTATCCTATCTTATCTTATCTTATCCTATCCTATCCTATCTTATCTTATCCTATCTTATCTTATCTTATCTTATCTTATCTTATCCTATCTTATCCTATCTTATCTTATCTTATCTTATCTTGTCTTATCTTATCTTATCTCATCCTATCTTATCTTATCTTATCTTATCCTATCTTATCTTATCTTATCTTATCCTATCCTATCCTATCTTATCTTATCTTATCTTATCTTATCCTATCCTATCCTATCCTATCCTATCTTATCTTATCTTATCTTATCTTATCCTATCCTATCCTATCTTATCTTATCTTATCTTATCCTATCCTATCCTATCTTATCTTATCTTATCTTATCTTATCTTATCTTATCCTATCCTATCTTATCTTATCTTATCTTATCTTATCTTATCTTATCTTATCCTATCCTATCTTATCTTATCTTATCTTATCTTATCTTATCCTATCTTATCTTATCTTGTCTTATCTTACTTCATCTTATCTTATTTGTCTCACAACACCCTGTATGTATCTGTTTACTATGAATGGAGTGATAAGGCATTTTAGAGGCATCAAACTCCTAGTCTGGTTCCTTTCACCACCACTGTGATCAATTCTGACTTGGTAAGTTTATCTAGAACAGTGTTTCACACCAAACCACTCTGAATGACTCTGTTTACATGTCAAAGATGTTTAGTCATGCCTGTAAAGGAATATGTAAAACTTTACAGTGCTGTGGGTCTGCAGGAGCAAGACTAAAACAGGGACAGTTGACTTTTAAGTGTTAATACTGCCTCTTGTTTTATTCAGTTGATCTATCTGTCATCAGTAGGCTTAAGAGTAGCTACGTGAAGTTCATTAAAGCCAGTTCACACAGACAGAGAGATCATGTGATTTACAACCCCATTTTCAAAAAAAGTTGGGATGCTGTACAGAATGTAAATAAAAATAGGATGCAATGATATCCAAATCAGGTAAACTACATTTTTGAAGGACAATATAACAGAACACCTGGACTCTTTTACCCAGAGCAGTGCTGCTGTAATACATGCAGAATGTGGTTTGACATCGTCCTTCTGAAATAATCAAGGCCTTCCCTGAAAAAGACGTCGTCTGGACGGCAGCAGATGTTGATAAAACATGTTTATATCATTCAGCTTTAATGGCGCCTTCACAGATGAGCATGTCACCCACGCCATGTGCACTAATGCCCCCTAAACCATCATGAATACTGGCTTTAGAACTGCACTGATAACAGGCTGAGTGGTCTTCAGCCCGGAGGACACAGTGTCCAGGATTTCCTAAAGAATTTCAGATGTTGATCCGTCGGACCGCCGGACACTTTTCCACTTCCCCTCAGTCCATTTTAAATGAGCTCGGGCCCAGAGAAGGTGGCAGCGTTTCTGGATCCTGTTTATATTTGGGTTCTTCTTTGTGTTTTAGAGTTTAACAGCGTTTGTGGATGCAGTGATGAACTGTGTTCACAGTCAGTGGTTTTCAGAAGTGTTTCTGAGCCCATGCAGTGATTTCCACTACAGGATCATGTCTGTTTTTAATGCAGTGCTGCCTGAGGGCCCAAAGATCACGGCCAGCAGATACTGGTGTTCAGCCTCGTCCCTCACAGACAGAGATTTCTCCAGATTCTCTGAGTCTTTAATGATATTCTGCACCGTAGACGATGAAAAGCAGAAGCTCTTTGCTGTTTTACGTTGAGGAACGTTCTTCTTGAGTTGTTGCTCTATTTGCTTAAGTAGTCTTTCACAGAGTGGTGACCCCTCCTCACCTTTACTTTCAACATATGTTGTCTTCATATCATTTTCAATTAAATATAGGGCTTACATGACTTGCACATCATAGCATTGTTTTGTTTTTATTTACATTTACATAACAATGTAATGTCAGAGGTGAGGCATTTTTAAATCAGTGTGAAAATCGAATGATAGTGGGTGCCAATGTGGGCCTTGCATATACACAAAGAAATGGTTAGCTGTACTCGACTAAAAAATGTATACAAAATTGAAATACAATTGCTACATTTATCCTGGGCAAGATATCATTTGAATATAATTGATGCATTGTTATTAAATTTATTTCAGAATCAGAATATGTGGTACTAAAAGTGTGACCAGGTGTGAATCATGTATCAGAGCTCTTGGTATGAATTTGATGAGATGCTGGTTAGGATCTCCACCCATTCCTTCAGCTGCTCAGTGAAAGAACCAGTTATCTTCATGACTGAGCCCTCATGAAGTAAATGAAGGGTTAGAGTTGTGTACAGCAGTGTGTGAGTGTGAGAGAGTGACAGAGATTAAAGGTCCTACATGAAGGGAGAGTCATGAATGTGCTGTTAAGATACAACAAGAAACAAGAGATAACAAGTCTTAACAGAGCCCTGAGACGCCTGTAGCACAGGTTTTTCAAGACACTGTAGTTCAAACATGCTTCAAATGTGGGAATTGCGTTATACAAAGGAAACTCAATGTATGTTGTCTTTCCAGTTTCTGACTGAACTAAAGACATTTCAGACGCAGAGAGAGCAGAAGATAACTGGACTGTACACAGAGAGCTGTTTCAGACAAAGACTTTCAGGAGATGTCATTAAGGAGACTTGACAGTGTGTGTGTGTGTGTGTGTGTGTGTGTGTGTGTGTGTGTGTGTGTGTGTGTGTGTGAGATTACAGGATTAGGGAAATGATTGGTTTTTAAGGAAATGTTGTGTCTTGCAGACATTATTCAAGTAAAGAGAAGGAAAAGTACTGAGTAGCTAAATATTAATGTGATTACATGAAATAATTATAAAAAATAATAATCAAGTCAGTTAATGATGCAGCGTATATGAGCTAAACGCTGAATATCTGCTCAAACTTTCTGAATGCATCTACACTGACCATTCAAAGGATTCTGTTAATGACATTATTATATTTCCCTCCAGAGTCCAGAAAGAGACACCTGGAAGAAATATGAAGTCCTTAGCCAAGGTATGTCTGTGTGTGTGAATGTGTGTGTGTGTTCACGCTAAGATATATATATATATATATAAAACTAAGTTCATGCTGTTTTCCAGATCTTTTAATACTTTTTTTAGATTTTAGTACTGTAAATATTACGAAGGGAAACACACTGGTTGATTTTTATCTTTAAGACACTCTCCGGTCATTCGCCTGAATACATCACTTCACTGATGAACACAAATAACAGTAATTATCAGACTCGCTCTAGTAATTGGCAAGATTAGCACTACCTTGGCCTACCTGTGTAAAATGAAAGTATTAAGTCTCTCTGGATAAGAGTGTCTGCCAAATGCCATACATGTAAATGTAGGACAGGCATGCTACAGAGCTGTTCTGCCTCCAGTTGTTTAAACCTTATCCATGACAATGGAGCTCTAATTGGTCAGACTCGTTTTCAATGCTTCAATGTGGAAAAAGGCATATATGTATGTATATGTGTGATAATGAACAAATAGTGTAAATAAAGAGTGAACAGGCCTTTATTGTCTCTCTGCACACACACACACACACACACACACACAGGAGAAACTACAGTTAGCTGCACTGTTTTACCATTGATGTGTTTGTATTTATGGCATGGTGGTTAATATTAGAAAGCCTATTTATATAATATAAATATTATTATTAGTATTATTCATATTTAATTGTAAATTGTTGATGTATTTGCCTTTATGTTCAGGTGGTTATTAGGAAGTCTTGTTATTACAGTGCTCTAAAATTTTACTGTGATATGTTTCTAATGTTATGTAGAGTGAGATGATGAATTGTTTCCTTTTCAATTGGTAATGCATGCTTGCATGTTTTCTTAGGATGGAGCATGGAGGGGAGATCAGGATGAAACCAGGACTGAAGAAATGTAAGACACACACACACACACACACACACACACACACACACACAGTCTCACTCTGTTTGCGTGGTCTCCTGTAAATTACAGATGCCTGTGATCTCACCCTGGATCCCAACACAGTACACACACGTCTCCATCTGTCTGAGGGGAACCGGAAGGTGCAGTGTTTGAAACAGGATCAACATTACGCCGATCATCCAGACAGATTTGAGTACTGGCCGCAGGTGCTGAGTGTTCAGAGTCTGACTGGACGCTGTTACTGGGAGGCTAAGTGGAGTGGGGAGAAGGATGCTGAAATATCAGTGTCATACAGAGGAATCAAGAGGAAAGGAAAAAGTGATGACTGTGTGTTTGGACGCAATAATCAGTCCTGGAGACTGAACTGTTCTAAAAACAGTTATTTTGTCTGGCACAATAATCGGACTACTGAGATACGGCTCCCCACCTCCTGCTCCCACAGAATAGGAGTCTATCTAGACTGGGAGTCCGGCACTTTGTCTTTCTACAGAGTCTCACCTGGCACGCACACACTGACCCACCTACACACACTCGCCACCACGTTCAGTGAACCGCTGTATGCGGGATTTAGGGTTTTGGATAATCAGTCCTCAGTGTCTGTGTGTGTGTGAGAGACAAAACCTTTACAGAGGGTTTGGGCTTTGGGTTGGATAAGATCTGTTGAAAAAACATCATTGCAGGTAACTAGTTTCTGGGCGTGTATCTGACATGTCTAACAGAGAAAAGTGTTAGGCTAGTAGAACAATGTAAGACTAGTATAAACAATCAGATCCTATTGCCTACTTTCAAGTGGACTAACAGTGCTTATCTGAGCTATAATGCAAGCCAGAATGTATAAGGTGCATCTTAAGCAACGATGTTTTTGCAGAAGGTTTCTATCTGTCAATTTAAATTAAAACAAAATGTACTGGGAACTGCAGCACCTTCGATCTGTGTACTGACCAATGCTACCATTAAGACTTCTATTTAATTAATGGTAGCACTTTATTTTGCAGTACAGTAAGTAAATAATTAAATATTTTTAGTGGAAAATTCTTAAACAGAACTGTGAAGGCTAGAAGCTCCAAGACATAACTTTCCACTGGGCTGCTTTCACATGGTCATGGCTCTGACACGCACTCTGGCTCCGTCGCCCAGAATCCCCTGGGTTTGCTTGACTACTGTTTATGACCATTTTGCTTGTTTTTCCCACTCTGTCTTTTTGCCTGACCCTTTTTGGTATGTTTGCCTATTGTTATGCTTGTGTTTTTGCTCTGGCTGTGATATCGGGATTTGACCCATGCTTGTTTTGTGACCGTGAACCTGGATTGCGATTCCAACAGCAAAGACTCTTTTGTTCTTTTTCACCCTGATCTTCTGACTCTTTCTGGCTTGTTACACTAATGCAGCTACAGCAGAGTTTAACCTCTACACAGTGCTGGTGTTTCTGCCTGTGCTCTGTTCAGCGTCCTGCTGCTGTAGCTGTGCTGCTGCTGAGCTGAAATAAAGCTTCATTCTGGACGTTGTGAGTTCTTTACTGTGATGAATGGTGATGGTCAGTGTTGTTAGAGAGGGAGTTCAGCTGGAGATTCAGTGCAGTGCTGTGTGTTGATCTTGAGGGAGTTTGGCTGAATGAAGCTGAACATCTGGTGAAAGTGCTGCTCTATTCTGGGAGAAAGAGGACGACTCAGGCCTGTTCATGCAGATCTGAGTTCCACCCCACTGCTCTCTCTCTCTCTCTCTCTCTCTCTCTCTCTCTCTCTCTGTCTCTCTCTCTCTCTGTCTCTCTCTCTCTCTCTCTGTCTCTCTCTCTCTGTCTCTCTGTCTCTCTCTCCTTCTCTCTCTCTCTCTGTCTCTCTGTCTCTCTGTCTCTCTCTCGCTCTCTCTCTCTCTCTCTCTCTCTCTCTCTCTCTCTGTCTGACTGTTTACTGCTTAAACTGCTTGATTGAGTTCAGCTGGGTGGGCTGTGGGGGGGCTGGTTTCACTTCTTCCTTTTGGTGCTTCTGCAAACCCTTTTAAACTTTGTTTTACAGTTCATCAAATTTTCCTTGAAAACATCCAAACTGAAGAACAAACAGCTGCTGTTAATTATCTTCACTCAGTTCTCATCTTTCTCCAATCTGTCTTTGGTACTGTGAACCACCAGCTACTGTATTTATCCTACCGGTCTGTAACATTGAATCTATAACATTAAAGACTCTTTCTCTACACAAGACTGTGGGCTTTTTCTCCTTTGGTCACTCATTTGTTTTGGTGTCATAAAGCTGTCATAGTCCTGTGATTATCAGCCTGGATTCATGTTTTATTGTTGCTAAGTACAGATCGACTAAGACCACAGTCAGTCCATGATCATCAAACCACACTGTTCTAACGATCATATCTTAGTCTAATGCTGAACCCACTGTTGTGTATGTAAACATAATTAGTGCTGATCTCATTTCATTATCATTGCTATGTAGAAACCCAGCTGTACTTCATCTAATCATCACCTTGGACTGATTCTTCATAACCAGCTCTGATCACATGACATCTGTTATCAGATCCTGAGGATTTCTACGACATGAACCAGAATTTTTTATTTTATTTTATTTATTTATTATTTATTTAACCAGGAAGGCCCTACTGAGATACACTGTCTCTTCTGTCAGGGAGTCCTGATGAAACTGAGCAGCTAAAATGAGATGAAAAGGTTTCATTCCAGAAAAGAGGACTTCATTTACGTCTTAGTCATTTCCAGACTTGATTACTGAAATTTTCAGCTTGCTGACTTTCTTTCATGCACCTTTTCTCTTCTACAGAGGATGCAGAATGCTTCAACTGATCAAGTTCACGAATTCCCGGCTTCACATGTCCTCTGCACCTGAATTCATAATAACACACTCACACGCTAACTTCAGATCTCCTGATCCCTGCCCTGCCCTTCCCTGAGATCCAAGAAAGGCATGAGGTCATTTCTCAACGCTTCACCGTCCACGTCTCTCAGTGGTTAGACTTTCTCTGAGCCCCTTCTTCTGTGGGCTGAAGACTTAGTGCTTCACTAAATCCCTCAGACCACTGTTGAATTTATTGTTTACTTATTAAAAATTAAAATACTTTAAAATTTGTTCTTATTTAACAAGATCAAGCTTTGATAGGACTTGATTTTTAGGTTATAGACTTTAGAGACTATGTGGGTACTTTGAATTGCATTGATCTCCACTGTAATGAAAGGGAGTCTGCTAAAAAAAAATTAAATGTAATATGGAACATATAATAATTATGATAATGATAATAATAATAATAATAATAATAATAATAATAATGATGATGATGATGATGATGATGATGATGATGATTGTTATTATTATTATTATTATTATTAATAATATTATTATTATTAAGGTGGGATGATACTTCAATTTCAGAGACAATCTGTGGGAGATTTTTGACTCTTCACTACTATGAAGTAGAACTAATAATGTCCATGAGTTTGTAGATATTTGAAGGCAATCTTTAGAAAAGATGTGCTGAGTGTGTTTTGTGAGATGTTCCATCTCCTGCTGAAGAACCCTGTTTCACAGTCAGGAGAACCCCCCAAAGAGAGAACAGTGCTCACTACTGTAGTGTTTTGGAGTTGATGAGTTCAGCTGAGTGCAGCTTTAGCAGCTGTTCTCAGATCAGTGAGAGTTTCTGAGTCAGAGCAGTTCCTCTACAGCTGAGGGAGGTTTTTGTATTGCGCTCTAACACTGTGTGAACGGTCTGCTGTAACCCTGCTGACAGTAATAATCTCCTGCATCTTCAGGCTGAACTCCACTGATCTTTAGAGAATAATCAGATCCAGATCCACTCCCACTGAAACGACCTGGAACACCAGACTGACGGTTAGTAGCATAATAGATCAGGAGTTTAGGAGCTTCTCCAGGTTTCTGCAGATACCAGGCCAACCAGTTGTTAATGCCCTGACTGGCTCTGCAGCTGATGGTAACAGAGTCTCCTGGTGAAACAGTCTGAGATCCTGGAGTCTGAGTCATGATTATGTCTCCAAATGACCCTAAAGAAAAAAAAATAGAGAGAAAAACAAGTCAGAACATTTCAGAACATCTTCTTTTAATTTTAATTCAGCTATGATCAGAAAGAAAAGTGAGTTAATGCGGCCCATAAGAACTGAAATATAACCCCTGATATTTTTACCTTGAGTCCAGAGGGTGAGCGTCCAGATGAAGATGGAGACCAAAGTCATGGTTGCTGTGGGTGAAGTTTGTGGGGCAGCAGCTCTCAGTCATGAAGTGTTAAACTCACAGGACTATAAACACTAGCAGAGCACTGAAGCATGGGCTGATCATGCAAAGTGGAGCCTCTATTAGAAGTGAAATATTCCCTTTAATGTCCAGCAGAGGGCACTCTCTTATTGTGCAGTTCTAACTGACTCTGCCTTTCATTTGAGGGTCTCTGCAGCTACGACTGCCACCCAGTCTGTCTGGATCAGGGCTGGAGGACTTTCTGGTGGAGGAAACAATGAAAACAGTGAGAACCTTTACATCTAAAATTTTTTGAAATACTTTTATCTAGAACATTTTCTACCAATTTAAAACTGTATATTTAGCCTTTCTGAAGTTCAGTTTGTCTGTTGTGTAAATTCTAAAGGACCAAGCGAGTCCTCAGTTTAGATATTTCACTGCTTATAAAATAATCCTTGTTGGGAATAAAAGGCAGAACGTGTGCAGATCTACAGTGTGTAGTTTATTCCATTATTAGATGATTGTAGAACCCATTAATATTGTATTATAGGTCAGAAATAGTGCGTGTAGAGGCTGAAGAGAGCGGCGTGTTTAGAGCAGGAGGTTTTTGTACAGCCAGTAAACCAGTTTGTATCACTGTGGTACACTTTTGGTGGAGGAACCAAACTGTCAGTTGGAAGTAAGTCCACTTTTCCTCCTTATTCAAAAGGAATCTTTTATTAAAATGATTATGGATCAACAGTACAGACGTACTTGATGTTCTTCTAAATCAGTTCTGATCCAAATTTGAATGTATTTCATTAGAACTTGGCTGAAGTGTGGCGAGCGTGGAGCTTTAGGCTTTACCACGAGCTCCTGTTTCTGAACTGGATTTCTTTTCTTTAAAACACTAATATTTCCTAAAGGTTTCCTGTGAAGTGTTCAGTAATGACATTTCTTTAAAAAGATCAGATGTAGATCTGGATTGTAGTGTCAGTGTTGGGCTCCATTACAGCAGTTCTGTCTCCATCTGGAAGCCACAATATGGAGGTTATTATGAGCGGCGTTTTCGCTCTAAATCTTTGAAGCCATAGTACATGGAGACTGCAGCTCCATTTATTTAGGGATTATTTATTGTTTTGGAGGAAATAAAATCATGTTCCATTTCAAATTTCCCATCACAGGATGTGCAGAGTGTCTGAGTTTTACTGAGTGAAATTCAGTAATATTTTCTAATGAAAATGGAAATGAAGTGCAGCTATGAATGTGATTGGAAATATGAGTTTGTGTGTGAAACGGTTGAGTTTAAGGTTGTAATTAGAGTTTGGTTTTTAATGCATCACTGAACTCAGTTGTGCTCTGTTAGAAATAAGGGAAATGAAACTGTGTGTGTGTCCTAGGTGTGACCGCGCCCACCCTCACGGTCCTGCCCCCCTCCAGCGTGGAGCTGCAGCAGGGGAAGGCCACACTCGTGTGTTTGGCCAACAAGGGCTTCCCCTCAGACTGGAGGCTGAGCTGGAAGGTGGACGGGAGCAGCTGGAGCTCTGGAGTTAGTCAGAGCCCCGGGCTTCTGCAGAAGGACAACGGCCTCTACAGCTGGAGCAGCACCCTGACCCTCCAGGAGGACCAGTGGCTAAAGAAGACAGTGACCTGTGAGGCCACCAAGGACTCCCAGCCTCCTGTCAGCCAAACCCTGAGGAGAGAGCAATGCACTGGGCAGTGAGCGTCCACGTGTGTGTTGGAGCTGCTAGAGCTCCTCTTGATCTTCATTGAGCTCAAACATGGCTCTGCTTAATGCTCTGATCTTCATCTCATCACTTCATCATCACAATAAAGAGCTTCAGTATTAATATCTGCAGTCTTTCCTTGTTTATTGTGTTATTTTCTTTATACTCAACCAGCAACAATAAACATGTAAACATTTCTTTGATCTGTAATTTACTGGAATCAAGTTTGTTTATTTCTCTTCGAAAAATAAAGCTTGTAGATTTGATTAACTGCAGTTTTTCCACTTTTGTGTCATGATTTTTTGAAGCTTTATTGTAAAAAGATTATTGATGAGACACAATTATTTATTTTTTAAACAGTTGTAAGAAACATGATTGTAGTTCATAAAACTTTCTATTATTAGAAAATCAATAAATGAACCAATACAAACTCACAAAAATAATAAATATACAAATAAAACCACAAACAAATATTTATCAGGATAACAGTTCAACTCTGTCCCAATACAATCAAATCATTAATCAGTTTTGTATAAATGTAATGTTTCTGATTCAGAGACTCTAAAGAACTCTTGACTCTATCAGCCACTTTCATTAACCTGAAAACACTGATGCATCACACTGTTGTCCACCCAACCAGGCACTATTTGTTTTAATGAAATTGTGTTTTTAATAGTAATAAGTTTCCTTTTTATAGCTCCTTCCTCACAAGGTTAGCTTCCTCACAAGGTAACAGCTGGAGCTGTTACAATGAACCACTGTCTGAGGATGATCTAAACTGGGGTGAAGAAAGCAGTACCAGAAGACCTGAGTGTACGAGCTGTCGTGTAGAGATATTCATAAACACACTAATCAGCATTTCTGCATCACTGCTACTGAGCATGAGATGGACCCTGGAAATGTTATAGAGGAGACTGAAGGTGGTTTAATCAGTGAGCTGATATGATAATCAACAGAACATGACAAATTAAATATGTCACCTAGATCAGAAACAGGTTCTGAGGATTTTACATGAACTCCATCAATGTTAAAGCTCATATCAGAGTAAGCACAAGTAAATATTTTGGGGGCAATTTGGACATCAGTCTCATCAGAGTTAAGCATAAGGAAATTACAGCTCAACAGACAGTTAGAGAGGGAGAGGGCAAGAGATTAGAGGAGTTGAAGCTGATTTATATCTGTTTCTCATTCACATAATAAAGAAAACTGAGTCCATGCTGCTTAATTATACGGCCCTATGAAAGTCTGTAAATTATAAAGAGGAGAGGGCCAAGGACAGAACCCTGGTGAACCCTTTGAGCAACATAAGACACATTTTCAGTAGTTTAGCAGCGAAAGGGAGATTCGAATTTGGTCTGAAATTATTTAAACCAGTTGAATCTAAAACAGATTTCTTCATGACCGGCACAACTGCAGCAGGTTTTAGTTGGAACAGGACAATTCCAGACATTCAAGATTACTCAGGGGATAAGAGGGAGTAGAGATAACTGGAAGACTTTTGTTGGTATGGCACTGGAAGGATTTAACTGGAATGTTGTGGTCTCCCAGATAAACTCCTGAAAGGTTATATGTAGACGCAATTTTATACTAGCAAAACAAGACTTAGTACTTGTGTCATGATTGGCCCCTCCCAGTCTTCCATGTGCATTTGTTTACATGTTTGTTTTGTATCCTCTTGGTTCTGCACCCGTGTTTCTTGACACCGCCCTTAATTGTTCCCACTTGTTTTCCACCTGTGTCTTGTGAACCCTTGTTATCCCTGTTTGTATTTCAGCCCTGTGTTTTCCCTAGTCTAGTGCTGGTCTTTGTGCGATATGTTTGATGTGTTGTATTGTCTTCTCAATTTGCAGCTCCCATTGTTTGTTTAACCTGTTCATTTTTGTCATGTCTGTCCCTCCTGCTCTCTGTGTTGGCTCTCTGAGCCTGGACCGTCTCGACCCTGATTCTGGATTTGCGCTTAATAAATCTCACTTTTCTCCACAAATGCGTCCATCTCATCGTTCCTCCCATTACATCTTACTGGCAAAACCCTTGTTGGTAAGCAAAGAGGTCAGATGTTTCTTGTAGTTGATGACCAGGTTTGTGCACATATCAGGAGGAAGTTTGGTCCACTCTTCTTTGCAGATCATATCTAAATCCTTAAGGCTTTGAGGCTGTCACTTGGCAGCTCCCTCCACAGGTTTTCTATGGGATTAAGGTCCGGAGACTGGCTAGGCCACTTCATGACCTTAATGTGCTTCTTCATGGGCCACTCCTTTGTTGCCTTGGCCATATGTTTTGGGTCATCGTCGTGCTGGAAGACCCAACCACAACCCATTTTCAGTGTCCTGGCAGAGGGAAAGAGGTTTTCACTCAGGATTTTATGGTCCATGGCCCCATCCATCCTTCCGTCAGTGCAGTGAAGTCCTGTGACCTTAGCAGAGAAACACCACCAAAGCATAATGTTTCCCCCTCCTTGCTTGATGGTGGGGATGCTGTTCTTAGGGTCAAAGTCAGCATTTCTCTTCCTCCAAACATGACAAGTTGAGTGGATGCCAAAGAGCTCAATTTTGGTCTCATCTGACCACAGAACATTCTCCCAATCACTCTCTGAATAATTCAGATGTTCATTGGCAAATGTCAGATGGGCCTGCACATGTGCCTTCTTGAGCAGGGGGACCTTGCAGGCACTGCAAGATTTTAATCCATTACGGCGTAATGTGTTACCAATAGTTTCTTGATGACTGTGGTCCAAGCTGCCTTGAGATCATTAACAAGCTCCTCCCATTTAGTTGTAGGCTGATTTCTCATCTTTCTCATGAACATTGATACCCCACGAGGTGAGATTTTGCATGGAGCTCCAGACCGAGGTCGATTGATGGTCATTTTGTGTTTCTTCTGTTTTTGAACAATTGCACCAACAGTTGTCTCATTCTCACTCAGCTTCTTGCTTATGGTTTTGTAGCCCATTCCAGCTTTGTGACAGTCTATAATCTTGTCACTGACATCCTTAGACAGCTCTTTGGTCTTGCCCATGGCAGAGAGGTTGGAGTCTGATTGATTGATTGATTGATTGAATCTGTGGACAGATGTCTTTTATACAGGTGACAAGTTGAGACAGGTGTCTTTAATGGTTGATAGGGGATCAAATACTTATTTCACTCAATGTAATGCAGATCAATTTAAATATTTTCTGTAATGTGATTTTCTGGATTTTCTTTTTGATATCCTATCTCTCATTGTTAAAATAAAGCTACAATTATTATTTATAGACTGTTCATTTCGTTGTCAGATGGCAAACTTACAAAATCAGCGAGGGATCAAATAATTATTTCCTCCACTGTAATGGAGGAGTTTGGTGATGTAAATCCTCACACTACTGAGTTCATAAAGGCACAACCCTTTTAATGGTAACAATTTATATCATTAGTCTTTGCTTCATGAATGAATCTTTGGTTTAAGTAAATGTGATTATTCAGTAATCAGCTCCACTCATATGTTCTAGAGTGAACTGTGCTGAAGGCAAAAGAACCAATACTGATTAAGATCATGATGACCAGCTGGTTTGAGGTCAGTGAGATTCTCCTGGATGAAGACATTCACAGGTTTTTTAATGAGAGGTTTGAACTGATTTTATGACACTTCATTTGATGGTAGTTAGATTAGGAGTTAGGAAAGTTCTAGTTGTTCCACTGTGGAAAGAGGAACCAGTAAATGTTCTTCAGTGCTAGAACGCATTAGTGCTGCTGCATAGTTTCCAGTTCTTTTGAGTTCAGTCTGAGTTCTTTACTGTGATGAATGGTGATGGTCAGTGTTGTTAGAGAGGGAGCTCAGCTGGAGATTCAGTGCAGGGCTGTGTGTTGATCTTGAGGGAGTTTGGCTGAATGAAGCTGAACATCTGGTGAAAGTGCTGCTCTATTCTGGGAGAAAGAGGACGACTCAGGCCTGTTCATGCAGATCTGAGTTCCACCCCACTGCTCTCTCTCTCTCTCTCTCTCTCTCTCTCTCTCTCTCTCTCTCTATCTCTCTCTCTCTCTCTTTCTCTCTGTCTCTCTCTCTCTCTGTCTGACTGTTTACTGCTTAAAACTGCTTGTTTGTGTTCAGCTGGGTGGGCTGTTGTGGGGGTGGGTTTCACTTCTTCCTTTAGTGCTGATAACTGTGGGTGTGTTGTGGTCTTAGTGTATCAAACCTCCTTCAACTCATTAGGGAATCATTAAGCTCTGCATCAGGTCAGTCAGGTGTGTTAGAATAAGGATACAGTAATATGTAGAGTTTTCAGTCTCCAAGACTGGAACTGACCACCACTCTGAGTGAATCTGCCACAATAAAACAGAAAGGCAGAAAGATCAAACCGTCAAAAATGGTCAAATCCAGGTTTAATAAATCTGCTAAAAATTTGGCAAGATTTTACAACATCCATCCATCCATCCATCCATTTTCTAAGCCGCTTCTCCGCCAGGGTCGCGGGGGGGAGCTGGAGCCTATCCCAGCAGTCTTCGGGCGGAAGGCAGGACACACCCTGGACAGGTCGCCAGCCCATCGCAGGGCAGACACACAGACACAGACAGTCACTCACACACTCACACCTAGGGGCAGTTTAGCATGTCCAATTGGCCTGACTGCATGTCTTTGGACTGTGGGAGGAAACCGGAGAACCCGGAGGAAACCCACGCAGACACGGGGAGAACATGCAAACTCCACACAGAGAGGACCCTGGCCACCCGGCCGGGGAATCGAACCCAGGCCCTCCTTGCTGTGAGGCGACAGCGCTACCCACCACGCCACCGTGCCGCCTGATTTTACAACATGAGTATTGAAAACAGGTCAGCAAACAAAGACTTCAGACAATTGTGATTGTACTTGCTCTTATGAATGTTATTCTGAAGCATTCTTAGAACTTCTTCAGCTAAAGATGTGATAAATACCTTAAAGCGGCTTTATTCTGTGTACAAATTGCCAGGAAAAGAAAGTAAATCACCCACTATGCTGAATAATGTTCTAGATAAAGGAGATCCAGTTTAAGAAAGACAGACACAATTTTAGACTTGAGCAAAGGGAATTGCAGCTGACACTGACCCATTTATATCATATGGCATTTATTGGTTTAAAGTTATGCCTTTTGGACTCTTAGACACCAGACAAATTTCAGTGTTAATTACAGTTTTGAACCAGGTTTTCTGAGATTTAATGCCATTCTCCAGGTGAGAGAAATATGCACTATCAGGGAACTAGGTTAAAAATACTGCCCAAGAGGATGAAGCCTCACAGAATTCTTTGGTGAAACTAGAGGTAATCTTGGTGTCAGCATAACCTTGAATCAAATAAAGCATCTAAACCTTCCTCTGTCTTGTTGACTGGAACTATTATTTATACCAAACTTGTCTATCATGACAGTTGCTTTCACTGACCTCAGAAGAAAACCAGCATGATGAACTGCAAGAGATCACTAGTCTGGATTCACCTCTTACTTTAGTGCCTCTGCCTCCAGGATGTGAGTCAGCTATCCTGATCTAACTGTCAGTGTATCAGAGTCACAGTGCTGTGTGGTTTAGTATCCTAAGCTGGTGTAAAAGAGACTCAGTTCAGAGTCTAATGTTGCTGATTAACAGACCTATGGAGTCTGAAATGGATCATGATGTGATGGTCCTGTAGAAGACCATGTAGTGAGGTTCTTCTGAGGGAAGTAATGGGAGTGTAAACAGTGTAATAAGTGCAGTGGGGAATAAAGCTCCAGCTGATTCTCCTGGGCTCTTTATCACAGTGTACAGAGAGTAATGGTGCAGCAGGAACATGGCCAGTGAGAAAACCCACAGCAGCGTTCCTGCACGCCTCCCAGCTCCACACTCCAGGATCAGTAGTGGGAGTTTTATTGATCAGTGTGGGAGGGTGGATCTCCAGGAGGCTGCTGGGAGGGGCTGAGGTGGGCTGTGGCTTCCCCTGCTGGTCAGCGTGCCTGTCAGACTCCATGGTGGGTCACTCTGTCTAACAGCACACCAACTGCTGCTGACCACTGTTTCCATCAGGTCCAGTTAGACTCTTGGGAAGTTCTGCACTGTAGGAACACAGAACAACAGTGTAAGTCGTGTAGTGTGAAAGGTGTTGAGAGAGAAAGAGCAGCTTCAAATCAGACTCCAGTGAAAGTGTTGATACTTCAGTCAAATCATGACTGAAGTAGCAGTAAAAGTACAACTGGAGTAAAAAAGTATCAGATCTAAAATCTACTCAAGCTCTGAGTTTCTCTATAGAACTCAGTCCTGAACTGTGAGTTTCAGAGCTGGACCTCCAGTTCAGGTCATTAATGTCAAAACTCCGTCATAAATAAATAAATAACAGGAACAGTGATCTGCTGTAGATGTTAAATGTTGAGTGGACGGGATTAATTTGGATTAAATCACATGAAAAAGTCTAGATTGTGAGATTAGCACCTCTAAGGGGTTTGTAATGTAATGTTAGCGCTAAGCTAACGGTGCTGCACATGAAGATTTTATAACAGCTCTAATTAAATTAAACCCTGATCTTCAAACCTTATAACAGACATATTTTACATGTTTTTAGCGTCTGTGTTTAAGTTTACAGAGACTTCAGTAAAGATCTGAACTTAATGGCTAAATCTGAATATTATTGAAGAGCCTGAATGTCATGTGACAAAAAAAAGGCTGAACTGAACTTGAAAACAACAATTAAACTAACATTTCATTTGAAGTCCTTAATTTAATTGAATGAAAACATTTAAGGCATTTAATTATTTTAGGCTGAAGTGACAATTGTTTATATTTATATATATTTTATTTTATTCAAGTATTTTTTAGTTTGAACAGACAAACTGCTGTTTACAGTCTACTCACCTCTGAATATGATCTCCTACTAAAAGCTGATGAGTCTGAGTTTGTTGAAGGACTTCTTTAGGGACTCCCTCTTTCTCAGGACTGAGAGAAACATCCATTTCATAATCTGTCCAGATCCTTATAATAAACTTTAGAATAAATGAGACTGGAGCTGAACTCTACAGCTAGTTCCAGACCTGTGGAGATCAGGAAATAAACCCCTAAAATCACAAAGCATTTCCAGTCTAATGAACAGAAGAACAAACTCCATCTAAAGTCCTGATTTCCACAGAGTGTGTTATTGTGTGTGTCCATCCTCCCCCTCAGCACCTGCAGTAGAGTCCAGCTGCAGCAGTGCAGTCTCTGTGCAGCTGGACTGAGGGGGGTTTTTGTGCGCTTACTAAACACTGTGGGAACACCCAGCTACCACTGATCTCATGAAAACTCTGACAGTAATAATCTCCTGCATCTTCAGTCTGTACATTACTGATGGTCAGAGTGAAGTCAGATCCAGATCCACTGCCACTGAAACGAGCTGGAATTCCTGACTGTCTGTTGTTAGCAGCCCATATCAGGAGTTTAGGAGCTTCTCCAGGTTTCTGCTGATACCAGGATAGATAGTGATATGTGCTCCAAACATACACTGCAGTGCTGGTTCTACAGCTGATGGTCACTGAGTCTCCTGGAGAAACAGTTTTCACTGCTGGAGTCTGAGTCACAGTCACCTGACCACTGGATCCTGAGAAAGTAAAAGAAAAAAAGGATGAAAATATTTAAAGAAATATTGTATGAAACGTAAAATACAACAAAATGTACATCAAACAGGACAGACATAAATTCCTACAAAGACAAATGAGTGAGTTACCTTGAGTCCAGAGGGTGAGAGTCCAGATGAAGATGGAGACCAAAGTCATGGTTGCTGTGGGTGAAGTTTGTGGGGCAGCAGCTCTCAGTCATGAAGTGTTAAACTCACAGGACTATAAACACTAGCAGAGCACTGAAGCATGGGCTGATCATGCAAAGTGGAGCCTCTATGGAAATGGACTCACCAAACACCTCCATAATAAACACGTCTGATTATTCAGATCTGATTAAAAAGTATCAGCTCAGTTCTGTTCATTCAGTGTTAGACGTTCATTTCTAAAGCTCATCAATAGTTGATGAGTGTAGAAGAGCTCAGGGTGAACAGTGAGGAGTGATGGAGGTTTATGTACAATGACTTCACTGAAATGTAGCACTGTGGTTCTCTTTCAGTGGAGGAACCAAACTCACTGTGAAAAGAGACTTTTATTCTATTTAAACAGGAGATTCATTTAATCCCCTCATTATCAGCTGCAGATCATGATGACCAGCTGGTCTGAGGTCAGTGAGATTCTCCTGGATGAAGACGTTCACAGGTTTTAATGAGAGGTTTGAACTGATTTTATGACAGTTCATCTGATGGTAGTTAGATTAGAAGTTAGGAAAGTTCTAGTTGTTCCACTGTGGAAAGAGGAACCAGTGAATGTTCTCCAGTGCTAGAATGCATCAGTGCTGCTGCATAGTTTCCGGTTCTTTTGAGTTCAGTCTGAGTTCTTTACTGTGATGAATGGTGATGGTCAGTGTTGTTAGAGAGGGAGTTCAGCTGGAGATTCAGTGCAGTGCTGTGTGTTGATCTTGAGGGAGTTTGGCTGAATGAAGCTGAACATCTGGTGAAAGTGCTGCTCTATTCTGGGAGAAAGAGGACGACTCAGGCCTGTTCATGCAGATCTGAGTTCCACCCCACTGCTCTCTCTCTCTCTCTCTCTCTCTCTCTCTCTCTCTCTGTCTCTCTCTCTCTCTCTCTCTCTCTCTGTCTGACTGTTTACTGGTTGAACTGCTTGTTTGTGTTCAGCTGGGTGGGCTGTGGGGGGCTGGTTTCACTTCTTCCTTTAGTGCTGCTGATGACCATCAGTGTGTCAGTCAAATAATAACCTGTTTTATTTCTACAGCACCTTTATTAAACTCAAAGCAGGTAACAGTGAAACAGAACGAGTGCAGAAACAAACAGAAAGAGCTCTAACATACAGGAGAAGAGCATCAGCTCCATCTGAATGAACATGTAAAGGGAGCTAAAGCACTGAGTGAACAGGGGGGTTTGAGTTGTGTGTTAAAGACAGAGATAGAGGGGAGTTCCAGAGGTTTGGAGCTGTTCCACTAAATTCTCTCCCACTGACTGAGGACAGTCTGATTCACTCTAATCAGACCAGCTCCAATAGTCCTGAGTGTCTGAGCTGGTGTGTAGAGATGGAGCAGGTCAGTAAGGTATGAAGGTCAAGGCCATGTATGTCTGTGAAGGTCATGAGCAGCAGCCTGTATTGACCACATAAAGGGGCAGATAAGCAGTGTAGGTTATGGAGAGCAAGTGTGATGATGAGAAATGAGGGAGGAATGAAATATGACACCATGATTATGATCAGATTGTGAGGGTTTTATCTAAACTCATCAATATCAACATACTTTCAGAGAGGGAGGTGATACAAGTATTAGGGTAATAATTAGAACATCAGTTTTATTTGTGTTGAATTTAAGTAAATTAGAGCTTAACCAAATCTTAACATCACAGATACAGGTACTTAGAAAGGGAGTTAATATAGATTTGGATATCAGAAATTTAACAATGAACACATAATCCATGAATTTGACTATTGGACAGCATATAAACTATGAAAACAGGGGGGCCCATAACAGAACCCTGGGGAACACCCAGAGCATCAGGAGCAGTGGGGGGGATTTGTGTTGCTGTTTAGTGAAGAGCAGAGATGAATATTAACTAGTTATATTTCCTCAACAGTTCCATGTATTAAAATACAGGTGATTTGTTTTCTCCTGACTGTTTTCAAATTATAATACTTTCATTTCCACTCAAGTAGAGTAATCTACTTTTTACTGAGTTATTCATATTTACTTCATGATTCATTTGTTAAATTCCATTTTATCTCATTGGTGATATCTGTACTGCTTTGTGATCGGTCACATCTCTTTGAAGTCAGAGTCCATGGTGGATCACTCTATCTAACAGCACATCAACTGCTATTGACCACTGTTTCCATCAGGTCCAGTTAGACTCTTGGGAAGTTCTGCACTGTAGGAACACAGAACAACAGTGTAAGTCATGTAGTGTGAAAGGTGTTGAGAGAGAAAGAGCAGCTTCAAATCAGACTCCAGTGAAAGTGTTGATACTTCAGTGAAATAATGACTAAAGTACTATGAAAAGTACAATTTTAGAGATTATTTTCTCCAAAAGATCCCAGAAAGGTGTTAATAAATAAACTTCTTATGCATTTTGTGGTAAAATAAATTACTAATGCCCCAAAATGAGAGGTGTGAGCAGCAGCAGACCAGCCCAATAATGATTAATGCAGAAACCCTCTACATCACTCTGTGAGAGGCTTTAGTTTATCTTATCAACAGCTCTGGCGATGCTAGTGCCCATAAGGGGTTTGTAATGTTATGTTAGCACCAAGCTAACAGTGGTGCATGTTAATATTATATGGAACATCTTCCTTAAACAGACCTTCCAAGCTTATAACAGACATTCTGTCTACATATTTTAACTGTGTTTCTGTTTTACAGGGACTTCTTCAGTAAAGATCTGACCTGAACCTGTATCTCTGTAATGTTATTGGAGGAGCCTGTTATCACTTCTGTTCAGTTTCAGTGACGTAGTTTCATGTTCCAGACCTACAGTGATGGTATTTTTATCATTCCTGTAACTAACTTTGATTATTTGATTAAAAAAGGAATTTGTAGTTTGAAATGAATTCTATATTTTGAATAAAACAAATATAAATTGTTCATTATTTTGCTATTTTGGAAAGGCTTTTGACGGCATTTGACCTACACAAGCAGAGAATAAATGAATTTATGTAACTGATGTTTACAGTGACAGTTTATGTGTATAAAAATTAAAATCTTTTAAACCTGAATGTTTTTTAAAAGAATGCAGTTTTTTAACTGGAGCTTGGCTGACCAGCTTGACATAACTGCTTAGTACTCACCCTGTAAAGATCATCTCCTACTAAAAGCTGATGAGTCTGAGTTTGTTGAAGGACTTCTTCAGGGACTCCCTCTTTCTCAGGTCTGAGAGAAACATCCATTTCATAATCTGTCCAGATCCTTATAATAAACTTTAGAATAAATGAGACTGGAGCTGAACTCTACAGCTAGTTCCAGACCTGTGGAGATCAGGAAATAAACCCCTAAAATCACAAAGCATTTCCAGTCTAATGAACAGAAGAACAAACTCCATCTAAAGTCCTGATTTCCACAGAGTGTGTTATTGTGTGTGTCCGTCCTCCCCCTCAGCACCTGCAGTAGAGTCCAGCTGCAGCAGTGCAGTCTCTGTGCAGCTGGACTGAGGGGGGTTTTTGTACACCTACTAAACACTGTGGGAACACACCACCACTGTGATAACTCTGACAGTAATAATCTCCTGCATCTTCAGTCTGGACATTACTGATGGTCAGAATGAAGTCAGATCCAGATCCACTGCCACTGAAACGAGCTGGAACACCTGACTGTCTCCTGTTAGCCCAGTAGATCAGGAGTTTAGGAGCTTCTCCAGGTTTCTGCTGATACCAGGCTAGAATGTAATCACTACCATCATAGTATACTGCAGGGCTGGTTCTACAGCTGATGGTAACTGATTCTCCTGGAGAAACAGTTTTGACTGCAGGAGTCTGAGTCACGGTCACCTGACCACTGGATCCTAATGAATAAATAAATAAATACATACTTATATAAATTAAACAATAGAAATAGTTCATTTCAAAACAAACATAGACATTTAAGGTTCATACTTTACATAATGAGTTTTCCAAAAAGAAATCAGTGCATTTACCTTGAGTCCAGAGGGTAAGAGTCCAGATGAAGATGGAGACCAAAGTCATGGTTGCTGTGGGTGAAGTTTGCGGGGCAGCAGCTCTCAGTCATGAAGTGTTAAACTCACAGGACTATAAACACTAGCAGAGCACTGAAGCGTGGGCTGATCATGCAAAGTGGAGCCTCTATTAGAAGTGAAATATTCCCTTTAATGTCCAGCAGAGGGCGCTCTCTTATTGTGCAGGTCTAACTGACTCTGCCTTTCATTTGAGGGTCTCTGCAGCTACGACTGCCACCCAGTCTGTCTGGATCAGGGCTGGAGGACTTTTTGGTGGAGGAAACAATGAAAACAGTAAGAACCTTTTCATCTAAAACTTTTAGAAGAACTTTTATCTAGAACATTTTCTACCAATTTAAAACTGTTTATTTAGTGTTTAGGAAGTTCAGTTTGTCTGCTGTGTAAATTCTAAAGGACCAAGCGAGTCCTCAGTTTAGATATTTCACTGCTTATAAAATAATCCTCTTTGGGAATAAAAGGCAGAACGTGTGCAGATCTACAGTGTGTAGTTTATTCCATTATTAGATGATTGTAGAACCCATTAATATTGTATTATAGGTCAGAAATAGTGCATGTAGAGGCTGAAGAGAGCGGCGTGTTTAGAGCAGGAGGTTTTTGTACAGCCAGTAAACCAGTTTGTATCACTGTGGTACACTTTTGGTGGAGGAACCAAACTGTCAGTTGGAAGTAAGTCCACTTTTCCTCCTTATTCAAAAGGAATCTTTCATTAAAATGATTATGGATCAACAGTACAGACGTACTTGATGTTCTTCTAAATCAGTTCTGATACAAATTTGAATGTATTTCATTAGAACTTGGCTGAAGTGTGGCGAGCGTGGAGCTTTAGGCTTTACCACGAGCTCCTGTTTCTGAACTGGATTTCTTTTCTTTAAAACACTAATATTTCCTAAAGGTTTCCTGTGAAGTGTTCAGTAATGACATTTCTTTAAAAAGATCAGATGTAGAGCTGGATTGTAGTGTCAGTGTTGGGCTCCATTACAGCAGTTCTGTCTCCATCTGGAAGCCACAATGTGGAGGTTATTATGAGCAGCGTTTTCTGCTCTAAAGCTTTGAAGCCATAGTACATGGAGACTGCAGCTCCATTTATTTAGGGATTATTTATTGATTCCATTTCAAATTTCCCATCACAGGATGTGCAGAATGTCCGAGTTTTACTGAGTGAAATTCAGTAATATTTTCTAATGAAAATGGAAATGAAGTGCAGCTATGAATGTGATTGGAAATATGAGTTTGTGTGTGAAACGGTTGAGTTTAAGGTTGTAATTAGAGTTTGGTTTTTAATGCATCACTGAACTCAGTTGTGCTCTGTTAGAAATAAGGGAAATGAAACTGTGTGTGTGTCCTAGGTGTGGCCGCGCCCACCCTCACGGTCCTGCCCCCCTCCAGCATGGAGCTGCAGCAGGGGAAGGCCACACTCGTGTGTTTGGCCAACAAGGGCTTCCCCTCAGACTGGAGGCTGAGCTGGAAGGTGGACGGGAGCAGCTGGAGCTCTGGAGTTAGTCAGAGCCCCGGGCTTCTGCAGAAGGACGACGGCCTCTACAGCTGGAGCAGCACCCTGACCCTCCAGGAGGACCAGTGGCTAAAGAAGACAGTGACCTGTGAGGCCACCAAGGACTCCCAGCGTCCTGTCAGCCAAACCCTGAGGAGAGAGCAATGCACTGGGCAGTGAGTGTCCACGCGTGTGTTGGAGCTGCTAGAGCTCCTCTTGATCTTCAGTGAGCTCAAACATGACTCTGCTTAATGCTCTGATCTTCATCATCACTTCATCATCACAATAAAGAGCTTCAGTATTAATATCTGCAGTCTTTCATTGTTTATTGTTTTATTTTCTTTATACTCAACCAGCAACAATAAACATGTAAACCGCTCTTTGATCTGTAATTTACTGGAATCAAGTTTGTTTATTTCTCTTCGAAAAATAAAGCTTGTAGATTTGATTAACTGCAGTTTTTCCACTTTTGTGTCATGATTTTTTGAGGCTTTATTGTAAAAAGATTATTGATGATACACAATTATTTATTTTTCAAACAGTTGTAAGAAACATGATTGTAGTTCATCAAATTTTCTATTATTAGAAAATCAATAAATGAACCAATACCACTCACAAAAATAATAAATATACAAATAAAACCACAAACAAGTATTTATTAGGATAACAGTTCAACTCTGTCCCAATAAAATCAAATCTTTATTCAGTTTTGTATACATGTAATGTTTCTGATTCATAGACTCAAAAGAAGTCTTGACTCTATCAGCGACACTCATTAACCTGAAAACACTGATGCATCACACTGTTGTCCACCCAACCAGGCACTATTTGTTTTAATGAATTGTTTTTAATAGTAATAAGTTTCTGTTTTATAGCTTCTTCCTCACAAGGTTAGCTTCCTCACAAGGTAACAGCTGGAGCTGTTACAATGAACCACTGTCTGAGGACGATCTAAACTGGGGTAAAGAAAGCACTACCAGAAGACCAGAGTGTACGAGCTGGTGTGTAGAGATACTCATAAACACACTAATCAGCATTTCTGCATCACTGCTACTGAGCATGAGACGGATCCTGGAAATGTTATAGAGGTGACTAAAGGTGGTTTAATCAGTGAGCTGATATGATAATCAATAGAAAGTGATAAATTAAATGTGTCACCTAGATCAGAAACAGGTTCTGAGGGTTTTAAATGACCTCCGTCAATGTTAAAGCTCATATCAGAGTGAGTGCAAGTAAATATTTTGAGGGCAATTTGGACATCAGTCTCATCAGAGTTAAGCATAAGGAAATTACAGTTCTCCCAACTTGCTGATGAATTATATGGCCCTGTGAAAGTCTGTAAATTATAAAGAGGAGAGGGCCAAGCACAGAACCCTGGGGAACCCCTTGAGCAACATGAGAGACATTTTCCAGTAGTTTAGCAGCGAAAGGGAGATTCAAATTTGGTCTGAAATTATTTAAACCAATTGAAATTATTTGAATCTAAAACAGATTTCTTCATGACCGGCACAACTGCAGCAGGTTTCAGTTGGAACAGGACAATTCCAGACATTCAAGATTACGCAGGTGAGAAATGGGAGTAGAGATAACAGGAAGACCTTTGTTGGTATGGCACTGGAAGGATTTAACTGGAATGTTATGGTCTCCCAGATAAACTCCTGAAAAGGTTATATGTAGATGCAATTTTATACTAGCAAACAAGACTTAGTACTTGTGTCATGATTGGCCCCTCCCAGTCTTCCATGTGCATTTGTTTACATGTTTGTTTTGTATCCTCTTGGTTCTGCACCCGTGTTTCTTGACACCGCCCTTAATTGTTCCCACTTGTTTTCCACCTGTGTCTTGTGAACCCTTGTTATCCCTGTTTGTATTTCAGCCCTGTGTTTTCCCTAGTCTAGTGCTGGTCTTTGTGCGATATGTTTGATGTGTTGTATTGTCTTCTCAATTTGCAGCTCCCATTGTTTGTGTAACCTGTTCATTTTTGTCATGTCTGTCCCTCCTGCTCTCTGTGTTGGCTCTCTGAGCCTGGACCGTCTCGACCCTGATTCTGGATTTGCACTTAATAAATTTCACTTTTCTCCACAAATGCGTCCATCTCATCGTTCCTCCCATTACATATTACTGGCAAAACCCTTGTTGGTAAGCACAGAGGTCAGATGTTTCTTGTAGTTGATGACCAGGTTTGTGCACATATCAGGAGGAAGTTTGGTCCAGTCTTCTTTGCAGATCATCTCTAAATCCTTAAGGCTTTGAGGCTGTCACTTGGCAGCTCCCTCCACAGGTTTTCTATGGGATTAAGGTCCGGAGAGCGGCTAGGCCACTTCATGACCTTAATGTGCTTCTTCATGGGCCACTCCTTTGTTGCCTTGGCCATATGTTTTGGGTCATTGTCTTGCTTGAAGACCCAACCACAACCCATTTTCAGTGTCCTGGCAAAGGGAAATAGGTTTTCACTCAGGATTTTATGGTCCATGGCCCCATCCATCCTTCCGTCAGTGCAGTGAAGTTGTCCTGTGACCTTAGCAGAGAAACACCCCCAAAGCATAATGTTTCCCCCTCCTTGCTTGATGGTGGGGATGCTGTTCTTAGGGTCATAGTCAGCATTTCTCTTCCTCCAAGCATGACAAGTTGAGTTGATGCCAAAGAGCTCAATTTTGGTCTCATCTGACCACAGAACATTCTCCCAATCACTCTCTGAATAATTCAGATGTTCATTGGCAAATGTCAGATGGGCCTGCACATGTGCCTTCTTGAGCAGGGGGACCTTGCAGGCACTGCAAGATTTTAATCCATTACGGCGTAATGTGTTACCAATAGTTTCTTGATGACTGTGGTCCAAGCTGCCTTGAGATCATTAACAAGCTCCTCCCATTTAGTTGTAGGCTGATTTCTCATCTTTCTCATGAACATTGATACCCCACGAGGTGAGATTTTGCATGGAGCTCCAGACCGAGGTCGATTGATGGTCATTTTGTGTTTCTTCTGTTTTTGAACAATTGCACCAACAGTTGTCTCATTCTCACTCAGCTTCTTGCTTATGGTTTTGTAGCCCATTCCAGCTTTGTGACAGTCTATAATCTTGTCACTGACATCCTTAGACAGCTCTTTGGTCTTGCCCATGGCAGAGAGGTTGGAGTCTGATTGATTGATTGATTGATTGATTGATTCTGTGGACAGATGTCTTTTATACAGGTGACAAGTTGAGATCAAATACTTATTTCACGCAATGTAATGCAGATCAATTTATATATTTTCTGTAATGTGATTTTCTGGATTTTCTTTTCGATATCCTATCTCTCATTGTTAAAATAAAGCTACAATTATAAGTTATAGACTGTTCATTTCTTTGTCAGATGGCAAACTTACAAAATCAGCGAGGGATCAAATAATTATTTCCTCCACTGTAATGGAGGAGTTTGGTGATGTAAATTAGTATTTTAGTATTTTAGTATTGTTTTATTTTGATGTATCCAAATGACTATTGATTCACATTTATTATTATTGTTGCTATTTCCTGTTTTGTAAGGTGACCTTGGGTTTTTGAAAGGCGCCATGAAATAAAATGTATTATTATTATTATTATTATTATTATTAAATCCTCACACTACTGAGTTCATAAAGGCACAACTCTTTTAATGGTAACAATTTATATCATTAGTCTTTGCTTCATGAATGAGTCTTTGGTTTAAGTAAATGTGATTATTCAGTAATCAGCTCCACTCATATGTTATAGAGTGAACTGTGCTGAAGGCAAAAGAACCAACACTGATTCAGATCATGATGACCAGCTGGATTGAGGTCAGTGAGATTCTCCTGCATGAAGACATGAAGGTTTTAGTGAGAGGTTTGAACTGTTTTTATGACACTTCATCTGATGGTAGTTAGATTAGGAGTTAGGAAAGTTCTAGTTGTTCCACTGTGGAAAGAGGAACCAGTAAATGTTCTCCAGTGCTAGAACGCATTAGTGCTGCTGCATAGTTTCCAGTTCTTTTGAGTTCAGTCTGAGTTCTTTACTGTGATGAATGGTGATGGTCAGTGTTGTTAGAGAGGGAGTTCAGCTGGAGATTCAGTGCAGTGCTGTGTGTTGATCTTGAGGGAGTTTGGCTGAATGAAGCTGAACATCTGGTGAAAGTGCTGCTCTATTCTGGGAGAAAGAGGACGACTCAGGCCTGTTCATGCAGATCTGAGTTCCACCCCACTGCTCTCTCTCTCTCTCTCTCTCTCTCTCTCTCTCTCTCTATCTATCTGTCTCTCTCTCTCTCTCTCTCTCTGTCTCTGTCTCTGTCTCTCTCTCTCTCTCTCTCTCTGTCTCTCTCTCTCTCTCTCTCTCTCTCTCTCTCTCTCTCTCTCTGTCTCTCTCTCTCTCTCTCTCTCTGTCTCTCTCTCTCTCTCTCTCTCTCTCTCTCTCTCTCTCTCTCTCTCTCTCTCTGTCTGACTGTTTACTGCTTAAAACTGCTTGTTTGTGTTCAGCTGGGTGGGCTGTGGGGGGCTGGTTTCACTTCTTCCTTTAGTGCTGCTTTGCTGCTTCCTGCTTCCAAGACATTGTTTGTCATTATGAGCCATCACGACCACTCAGGGAATTATAGTAAACTGAGACGCTGGTGCTGTCGTCCTGCTGCTCGCACGCGGTCACTCAGGGTTGTGGACAGTGGAGCGGAGGGATGCCAAACTGTTTCAGAGTGCTGCCGTGTCTGTGTGTCCTTCTGGTTCTCTCCTGTTAGTTAAGCTGTCATAGTCAGATCTGCTGGAGTCGTTAGCCACACTCTGGAAATGTTCACATTCCCTGTTTATGTACAAACGGATAGAACAAAACTAATTCCATCTCCCTGCTTTCTTTCTGAGTATACAATCACCCACATGTCCGGCTGGACACTGAAAGACGACTGACTGCTGAGCTCTCCTGCTACCCACTTCAGACCAACTGCCTACGCCCAGCTGCCACCACCTTCCTTGGACGAGCTACCCACCCTACACTGATGTTCTCATGGACTCCTAGTTATTCCTAACACCAGTATTACTGCTGTTAATATTAGTAATATAATCACTTGTAGGTAGATTTACCAGAGGAGGATGGGTCCCCCCTGGTGAGCCTGGTTCCTCCCAAGGTTTCTTCCTCAGCTCTGAGGGAGTTTTCCTTGCCACTTTTGCCCCTGGCCTGCTCACCTGGGGGGGTTTCTGTACATTCTTACAGTCCTGTTAAAACTTTGCCTTTTCCGAAATTCTGTAAAGCTGCTTTGTGACAACATCCATTGTAAAATGCGCTATACAATTCGTACTCGTAGTGTCTCGTCCCTCATTAAACTCATCAGGTAATTCTAAAGCCCTTCATGTGTTTAGTCCAGTGTGCTGGATTAAGACTACAAAAGTATGAGGACTGTAGAACGTTCAGGGCTGGAACTGAGAACCAGTGTGAGGAACCTTTGAGAATAAACTACTGAACTGTCAGGCAGGTGAAGGACTGTGAGAGGAGAGATCCACTGATGCTGCTCCAAAGCCTTTATTTCTCCAAGCTGAGAACTTTCCACCACAGCACAGCAGCTCACGGCTCAGAGCTCCACTCATTCATTAGCTTGTGTGGTCTGAAATAAACTAGAGTGGAATAAACAGCACAGCAGTTTAAGGAGTCTAGAGAATTAACTCCTCCCCTTCAAGCAGTAATGAAGTCTACACTACTGTTTAAGACTCATCACAGGCTTTAACTACAAGTCCACCATCTCCAACGTCTCTGTTTAACTTAGACAACAGCGCCTCCTTGTGGGGGAAGTGGGTCTCTTTTCACTGACGGGACTCCGGTCACTAGAAAGGCTGCCGCTCTGCTTTCACAGTGAACAGACGTGGTACATAAACAGGGCAGCATCACCAAATAAAGAGGAATTCTCTGTGTTAGAGCTGCAGTTGAGAGATAATCCTGTACCTAATAAACATCAGGCTGATCTGTGACCTCATGACCCTGCACTACTCCATAAACACTGGTGTTATTCAGGTCTCAGTGACCTCACACATTAAGTATGTAAGACCAGCACCGCTGACCTGCTTTACTCGGCTGAGGAGGCAGAACTTTGCCTCAGATGCTTTATTTGAGACAGACTTCCTCCATTTCTGAGTGTCCATCTAGAAGAATTAGAGCGTGAGATAACAGTGACCTGCTGCTGTTATTAGCAGCTGAAGTAAAGCAGCAGTTTGAAGTTCCACCATTAAATACATGATGATTGATCTTCTGATTGAACATTTTATGGACAGCTACATTTTCTTCACCAGCTTTGGACTCAATATGTCCTTAATGTCCTAATCTTGCTGTTTATGGATCACTGCGTTCTGGACTTCTGGATCTCCAGCTTGGATCATTCCCACTCGGTCTGCTCATGATCTCCAACACCTGCTTTGTACTGGATCTAATATGAGCCTTGTGGATTTCTCTTTCTGTGGCTCTGAGTTCTCTGCTCAGCGTGGAGCGTCTGTGACTGTGCTTAACACCTACTGTGAGATTACCTGTGTTGCTCGTGCTTGTGGATTATTTTCGGGATTATTCTCTGGCATTTTACTGGACTGTTACGGCTGCAACTTCCATTGTGGCCTGATCATGACGGCGAGGAGAACAAGGAACTCTTTTGTTGAACTTCTTACGCTCTGAAACACACAGTGCAAAACTCCTGCTCCTTTATTGATGCATCGTCACCTTGGTATTTTGCGACGTCCTAAATATTGTCATCGGGGTCTTGGTCGGACATTTAACTATTATCAGCACCCCAACAATATTCCCTCACTCTGGGCATCATACCGCCGTAAATCTTCCCCGGGCTCAGCTGATCACGTAAACAACCGGAACCTATGATACGTATCTACAACATCTCTACACGCCCCGAGCACTGATCATACTCTTAAATGTGCTCTGTTCAATGTTCGCTCCTTAAATAATAAGGCAATGTTTGTCGCTGATACTATCCTGGAACATGACATTGACCTGCTCTGTCTCACGGAAACCTGGCAGCGGCCTAATGAGTATTTCTCGCTCAATCAGACTCTGCCTGCACATTATCAGTATGCGGATAAACCTCGTTTAACTGGACGAGGTGGAGGACTTGCAGTGGTCTATAGATCTGGCCTTAAAGTTAAAACAGTTTTAATCCCAAATGTGACCGTTTGAGTGTTTGGCACTGTTGGTCTCTACTGGTAAACCTGTATTGGTTTTGCTCATCTATCATCCCCAAAAACTTCATCTGCTTTTATGGCTGAATTGTCTGAGCTAATTTCCGCTCTTATTCCTGTTTATTCTGATCTGTTGCTGCTTGGTGATTTTAATATTCATGTCAATTCTGGTAATTGTCTCTTTGCTAAAGAATTTCTTAATGTTTACAGAGCTTTGGTATATCTCAGCATGTTGATTTTCCTACTCATAACAAGGGCCACCCTTTGGACATTGTTTGCTCTCTGGTAAAAACCCCTTTTAATGTGAAAGGCATTGATCTGTGTGTATCTGACCATAAAGTGCTGTTCTTTGATTTTTCGCTATCATGTCAACAGCGAGGGCAGCGTCAATTACACCAGTTTACATTCCGGAGCCTTAAAAATATCAGTCCTCCTGCTGTTATGGAGATGCTCAGTCAGAGTCCGGTACCTGATTGTTTAGATCCTGATCTGCTAGTGACCCATTATGACGTGTGGTGTAAATTTGAGCATCTGAGTCTTTATCAAAGTGAGTAACAGGTTTATTAAAAAGCCAACATGACAAAAAATGGATTCTCTCTCCCTTTCCTATATCTTTCCTATGTCTTTCCTAGCTGTGTGTTGTGCTTCTTATACCCTCCTGTCATTCCCCCGCACTTACATTCCTTTCATGGCAGTAAGCATTAGTCAGCATTATTCTCAATTGTACACCATTCTCTTACATGTTCATCGTATACGACCTGTTTACATTCATATTCGTGTGTGTATATTCAGTAGGTCTGAATTCATATTCGTGTGTGTATATGCAGTAGGTCTGAATTCATATTCATGTGTGTATATGCAGTAGGTCTGAATTCATATTCATGTGTGTATATGCAGTAGGTCTGAACTCATATTCATGTGTGTATATGCAGTAGGTCTGAATTCATATTCATGTGTGTATATGCAGTAGGTCTGACTTCATATTCGTGTGTGTATATTCAGTAGGTCTGAATTCATATTTATGTGTGTGTATATGCAGTAGGTCTGAATTCATATTCATGTGTGTATATGCAGTAGGTCTGAATTCATATTTATGTGTGTGTATATGCAGTAGGTCTCAACTCATATTCATGTGTGTATATGCAGTAGGTCTGAATTCATATTCATGTGTGAATATGCAGTAGGTCTGAATTCATATTTATGTGTGTATATGCAGTAGGTCTGAACTCATATTCATGTGTGTATATGCAGTAGGTCTGAACTCATATTCATGTGTGTATATGCAGTTGGTCTGAATTCATATTCATGTGTGTATATGCAGTAGGTCTGAATTCATATTCAGGTGTGTATATGCAGTAGGTCTGAATTCATATTTATGTGTGTATATGCAGTAGGTCTGAATTCATATTCATGTGTGTATATGCAGTCGGTCTGAATTCATATTTATGTGTGTATATGCAGTAGGTCTGAATTCATATTCATGTGTGTATATGCAGTAGGTCTGAATTCATATTCATGTGTGTATATGCAGTAGGTCTGAATTCATATTTATGTGTGTATATGCAGTAGGTCTGAACTCATATTCATGTGTGTATATGCAGTAGGTCTGAATTCATATTTATGTGTGTATATGCAGTAGGTCTGAATTCATATTCATGTGTGTATATGCAGTAGGTCTGAACTCATATTCATGTGTGTATATGCAGTAGGTCTGAACTCATATTCATGTGTGTATATGCAGTAGGTCTGAACTCATATTTATGTGTGTATATGCAGTAGGTCTGAATTCATATTCATGTGTGTATATGCAGTAGGTCTGAATTCATATTCATGTGTGTATATGCAGTAGGTCTGAATTCATATTTATGTGTGTATATGCAGTAGGTCTGAATTCATATTCATGTGTGTATATGCAGTAGGTCTGAATTCATATTTATGTGTGTATATGCAGTAGGTCTGAATTCATATTTATGTGTGTATATGCAGTAGGTCTGAACTCATATTCATGTGTGTATATGCAGTAGGTCTGAATTCATATTTATGTGTGTATATGCAGTAGGTCTGAACTCATATTCATGTGTGTATATGCAGTCGGTCTGAATTCATATTCATGTGTGTATATTCAGTAGGTCTGAATTCATATTTATGTGTGTGTATATGCAGTAGGTCTGAATTCATATTCATGTGTGTATATGCAGTAGGTCTGAATTCATATTCAGGTGTGTATATGCAGTAGGTCTGAATTCATATTTATGTGTGTATATGCAGTAGGTCTGAATTCATATTCATGTGTGTATATGCAGTAGGTCTGAATTCATATTTATGTGTGTGTATATGCAGTAGGTCTGAATTCATATTCATGTGTGTATATGCAGTAGGTCTGAATTCATATTCAGGTGTGTATATGCAGTAGGTCTGAATTCATATTTATGTGTGTATATGCAGTAGGTCTGAACTCATATACATGTGTGTATATGCAGTAGGTCTGAATTCATATTCATGTGTGTATATGCAGTAGGTCTGAACTCATATTTATGTGTGTATATGCAGTAGGTCTGAATTCATATTTATGTGTGTATATGCAGTAGGTCTGAATTCATATTCATGTGTGTATATGCAGTAGGTCTGAATTCATATTTATGTGTGTATATGCAGTCGGTCTGAATTCATATTCATGTGTGTATATGCAGTAGGTCTGAACTCATATTCATGTGT
This sequence comes from Pygocentrus nattereri, assembly GCF_015220715.1. Classification (NCBI taxonomy): domain Eukaryota; kingdom Metazoa; phylum Chordata; class Actinopteri; order Characiformes; family Serrasalmidae; genus Pygocentrus; species Pygocentrus nattereri. Next base: position 2,456,288 of record NC_051221.1, on the reverse strand, counting down.
GTATATGCAGTAGGTCTGAATTCATATTCATGTGTGTATATGCAGTAGGTCTGAACTCATATTTATGTGTGTATATGCAGTAGGTCTGAATTCATATTCATGTGTGTATATGCAGTAGGTCTGAATTCATATTCATGTGTGTATATGCAGTAGGTCTGAATTCATATTCATGTGTGTATATGCAGTAGGTCTGAACTCATATTCATGTGTGTATATGCAGTCGGTCTGAATTCATATTCATGTGTGTATATTCAGTAGGTCTGAACTCATATTTATGTGTGTATATGCAGTAGGTCTGAATTCATATTTATGTGTGTATATGCAGTAGGTCTGAACTCATATTCATGTGTGTATATGCAGTAGGTCTGAACTCATATTCATGTGTGTATATGCAGTAGGTCTGAATTCATATTTATGTGTGTATATGCAGTAGGTCTGAATTCATATTCATGTGTGTATATGCAGTAGGTCTGAATTCATATTCATGTGTGTATATGCAGTAGGTCTGAACTCATATTCATGTGTGTATATGCAGTAGGTCTGAATTCATATTCATGTGTGAATATGCAGTAGGTCTGAATTCATATTCATGTGTGTATATGCAGTCGGTCTGAATTCATATTTATGTGTGTATATGCAGTCGGTCTGAATTCATATTCGTGTGTGTGTATGCAGTCGGTCTGAATTCATATTCGTGTGTGTGTATATGCAGTCGGTCTGAATTCATATTCGTGTGTGTATATGCAGTAGGTCTGAACTCATATTTATGTGTGTATATGCAGTAGGTCTGAATTCATATTCATGTGTGTATATGCAGTAGGTCTGAACTCATATTCATGTGTGTATATGCAGTAGGTCTGAATTCATATTCATGTGTGTATATGCAGTAGGTCTGAACTCATATTTATGTGTGTATATGCAGTAGGTCTGAATTCATATTTATGTGTGTATATGCAGTCGGTCTGAATTCATATTCGTGTGTGTATATGCAGTCGGTCTGAATTCATATTCATGTGTGTATATGCAGTAGGTCTGAACTCATATTCATGTGTGTATATGCAGTAGGTCTGAATTCATATTCATGTGTGAATATGCAGTAGGTCTGAATTCATATTCATGTGTGTATATGCAGTCGGTCTGAATTCATATTCGTGTGTGTATATGCAGTCGGTCTGAATTCATATTCGTGTGTGTATATGCAGTAGGTCTGAACTCATATTCATGTGTGTATATGCAGTAGGTCTATGCAATGGTGATGGTCAGTGTGGTTAGAGAGGGAGTTCAGCTGGAGATTCAGTGCAGTGCTGTGTGTTGATCTTGAGGGAGTTTGGCTGAATGAAGCTGAACATCTGGTGAAAGTGCTGCTCTATTCTGGGACAAAGAGGACGACTCAGGCCTGTTCATGCAGATCTGAGTTCCACCCCACTGCTCTCTCTCTCTCTCTCTCTCTCTCTCTCTCTCTGTCTCTCTGTCTCTCTCTCTCTCTCTCTCTGTCTGACTGTTTACTGCTTAAAACTGCTTGTTTGAGTTCAGCTGGGTGGGCTGTGGGGGGCTGGTTTCACTTCTTCCTTTAGTGCTGATAACTGTGGGTGTGTTGTGGTCTTAGGGTTTCAGACCTTTTTAAACCCATCAGGGGATCATTAAGCTCTGCATCAGGTCAGTTCGGTGTGTTAGAGTGAGAATACAGTAATATGTCGAGTGTTCAGTCTCCAAGACTGGAACTGACCAGCACTGTTGGTGAATCCTTGAATATAATCTATGAGAACAAAATCCAAAAAATCTTGAAAAAAAACAGTCAACACCAAGTTCACCGAAGTAGCAGAAATATTTGGTAGGACTTCAAAAAATGGATGGAGAAAATCGCATCAGTCCACGTACAGACATATTTTAGTAACGCTATGCTGCACTAATCAGAAGAATTCTTAGAACTGAGGCTGTGGATTTTACTAATACTTCAAATCTGCTTAATCCAGGTTCTTTAACTTAAAGGGAACAAAGCTAGACATATTATTCCAAGCAAAGATCTGGTTTGAAAGGCCTTGACCTTAAACTTCAGTCTCACCCTCAAGGTCATCCTCTTAGTTGATCTCAATGGGCCTCATTCACCAAACGTTCTTAGGTAGAAATTTCTTCTTAAACCCACTTACATAGTTTTAATGAAGATTCTATCACCCACCAGTGTTTTATTTGGGATTTGCTCTTTGGTGAGAACAGAATCTGCACACACTCAAGAGCACAGAGGTGAGAACAGTTCTGGGCTTTAAGATCATGTCATGAATCTGAGACTTTCTCTTAGAACCTTCATCAAGAACAAATTTCAGAAAAAACTCATGGGTGAATGAGGCCCATAGACTCGAAACTGTAGCTAGGATACCTGTGATTCATCTACAAAGAGATGGCCAAATCATGGACATGGTGATTTACTCAAATGACCCTTTAACATGCTCTATGAATGTCAGGTCAGGATTTTGTTGGATATGGTCAGGAGGTTCAATCAATTGGACAATCAGGTTTGAGTGTGAATGTCTCTACTCTATTTAAAAGAACAGTGTATGCCATGTCTCAGCCAAAAGAGATTTCTGAGGATCTCAGAAAAACATGTCAGTGTTGATTAGACAGGAAGAAGTTCAAAACATTTTCTGATGAGTTTGTTTTCACAGATCCACTGTCAGACCAATTCAACACCACTGTTATCCTTCACTGGAGTGGTGATCCAACAGAAAATGACTCCATGACTAAGATACATAATATTCTGGTAGATCACGAAGAATCTCAGGATATGTCTGAGAACCTGCAGGCCCTCTTACACTGCGTAATGTCAGAGTTCATGAGTCCATCATCAAGCAAACACTGAAGAGGAAGAGTATGTATGGAATGATAGGATGGAGAAAGCCATTACTCTCCAAGAAGAACATTTCTGCCTGTATAAAGATTCCTGAAGACAACCTGGATGAGCCAGAAGATGACTGAAATAATGACATGTGGATGGAAAATGGATCTTTGTGGCTCAAACAAGAAATAATATTTAATAAAACCGAACACTTCCAGCATAAGAACCATGACTGAACTTAGAAACATGGTGGTGGGAGTATCACAGTTTGGGGCAGTTTGCTGGTATTAGACCAGGACAGCTTGCCATCATTTAATGGAGCTATGAATTCCGGAATGTATCAGTAAGTTTTATAGGAGAATGTTAGGACATTAATCCATGAACTGAACCTCAACAGAAGGTGGTCCTGCAGAAAGACAATGACCCTAAAAACACCAGTTAGTCTATAAAGAACGACTGATGCAGAAGAAATGTTGGAACGACTTGGTCAAAGTCCAGACCTTAATCCAATGGAAATATTGAGGCAGAACCTGATCTGTGGCATTCATACCAACAAAGTACAGTTGAAACAGTTCTGGAGGAACAGGCCAAGATCCCTCCAAGTCAATGTGTTGGGCTGATCAACACTTACAGAAACTATTTGTTTGAAATAATCTGATCATATTTTTTTGGTCACATGTATGAAGAAATGAAGGGGATCAAAAATGTTCAACACAGGCAGAAACAAGACAGACAGAAGGTCAGGAATGGAAAGAAGTCAAGGACTAGAAGCTTTGAGTCAGGGCAGGTGTCAAGCCTTCTGGTGAAGACGCCTCCCCCACCTGTTCCTTTTTACTCAGATCACTTGAGTCCTTGAACGGCCCAGAGGACTCCAACTCCCATGAATCAGTGGGAGACCAAGTGACTCCTACTCTAAAGCCATCAACCAGTGAACATTCACTTCAGCGTTCAGCCTCACTGGAACTCTAAACCATCACACCTGTTTTTATTACAGCTCGTTAGTCAGTATATAAATCCGGGCTTTAGCGTAGAACTTTGTGAAGTATTGCCAACCTTTTTCTTTGTCCACTGAGAGTTCTCTGTTTCCAAGTTATTTCATGTATGGCCTGTTTTTTGTATGTCTGACCTGCCCTTGCTGGTTTGTACGCTGGATCTTGTGTGAGATGTTGGTTTTTGAACTCGTACTGATTTTTGGCTACTCTCTGGATGTCCTGTTTGTTTTGGTTTTCTTGCTCACTGCTTCTGACCCTCGCCTGTTCTGACTATGCCCTCTGTACATCCATCAAAACCTTAAGCAAACAACGTTGTTCTTTTATCTGCGAGCGTCTGATCTGTGTTGACATCGTAACAGCAGGAGGTGCTACTGTTGCTCCTGACAGAAGTTCTACAGGGTAAATACCAATAAAGTCTGGAAACAAATGTGACCCAGTTAGTAAAGAAACTAGAAAAGCGGCTGGTGTCTGAAACAACAAGGATCCAAAGCCTACTTCAAAATCCACTATAAACAGCTTCAAGATATGGATTGTGATGGTCCTGTAGAAGACCATGTAGTGAGGTTCTTCTGAGGGAAGTAATGGGAGTATAAACAGTGTAATAAGTGCAGTGGGGAATGAAGCTCCAGCTGATTCTCCTGGGCTCTTTATCACAGTGTACAGAGAGTAATGGTGCAGCAGGAACATGGCCAGTGAGAAAACCCACAGCAGCATTCCTGCACGCCTCCCAGCTCCACACTCCAGGATCAGTAGTGGGAGTTTTATTGATCAGTGTGGGAGGGTGGAGCTCCAGGAGGCTGCTGGGAGGGGCTGAGGTGGGCTGTGGCTCCCCCTGCTGGTCAGTCTGCCTGTCAGACTCCATGGTGGGTCGCTCTGTCTCACAGCACACCAACTGCTGCTGACCACTGTGTCCATCAGGTCCAGTTAGACTCTTGGGAAGTTCTGCACTGTAGGAACACAGAACAACAGTGTAAGTCGTGTAGTGTGAAAGGTGTTGAGAGAGAAAGAGCAGCTTCAAATCAGACTCCAGTGAAAGTGTTGATACTTCAGTGAAATCATGACTGAAGTAGCAGTAAAAGTACAACTGGAGTAAAAAAGTATCAGATCTAAAATCTACTCAAGCTCTGAGTTTCTCTATAGAACTCAGTCCTGAACTGTGAGTTTCAGAGCTGGACCTCCAGTTCAGGTCATTAATGTCAAAACTCCATCATAAATAAATAAATAACAGGAACAGTGATCTGCTGTAGATGTTAAATGCTGAGTGGACAGGATTAATTTGGATTAAATCACATGAAAAGGTCTAGGTTGTGAGATCAGCACCTCTAAGGGGTTTGTAATGTAATGTTAGCGCTAAGCTAACGGAGCTGCACATGAAGATTTTATAACAGCTCTAATTAAATTAAACCTTGATCTTCAAAGCTTATAACAGACATAGTTTACATGTTTTTACTGTCTGTGTTTAAGTTTTACAGACACTTCAGTAAAGATCTGAACTTAATGGCTAAATCTGAATATTATTGAAGAGCCTGAATTTTTGCTGAACTGAACTGGCTTTACTCAATAAATAACTTGAATGAATAAATGCATCATATAAAGTATTGATTATAGAAAATAAACTATGTTTTACAGTGAACTCACCTCTGAATATGATCTCCTACTAAAAACTGATGAGTGTGAGAGTGAAGTCTCTGTGCAGCTGGACTGAGGGGGGTTTTTGTACAGCTACTAAACACTGTGGGAACAGGTCTGTGCTACTGATATAATGAAAACTCTGACAGTAATAATCTCCTGCATCTTCAGTCTGGACATTACTGATGGTCAGAGTGAAGTCAGATCCAGATCCACTGCCACTGAAACGAGCTGGAATACCTGACTGTCTACTGGTAGCGTAGTAGATCAGGAGTTTAGGAGCTTCTCCAGGTTTCTGCTGATACCAGGCTAGATAGTTATTGTTATATACTGCAGTGCTGGTTCTACAGCTGATGGTAACTGAGTCTCCTGGAGAAACAGTTTTCACTGCAGGAGTCTGAGTCACGGTCACCTGACCACTGGATCCTGAGAAATTAAAAGAAAAAAACGATGAAAACATTAAAAGAAATATTGTATGAAACGTAAAATACAACAAAATGTACATCAAACAGGACAGAAATTAATTTACACAAAGGCAAATGAGCGAGTCACCTTGAGTCCAGAGGGTGAGCGTCCAGATGAAGATGGAGACCAAAGTCATGGTTGCTGTGGGTGAAGTTTGTGGGGCAGCAGCTCTCAGTCATGAAGTGTTAAACTCACAGGACTATAAACACTAGCAGAGCACTGAAGCGTGGGCTGATCATGCAAAGTGGAGCCTCTATGGAAATGGACTCACCAAACACCTCCATAATAAACACGTCTGATTATTTAGATCTGATTAAAGAGTATCAGCTCAGTTTTGTTCATTCAGTGCTAGACGTTCATTTCTAAAGCTCATCAATAGTTGATGAGTGTAGAAGAGCTCAGGGTGAACAGTGAGGAGTGATGGAGGTTTATGTACAATGACTACACTGAAATTTAGCACTGTGGTTCTCTTTCAGTGGAGGAACCAAACTCACTGTGAAAAGAGACTTTTATTCTATTTAAACAGGAGATTCATTAAATCCCCTCATTATCAGCTGCAGATCATGATGACCAGCTGGTCTGAGGTCAGTGAGGATCTCCTGGATGAAGACATTCACAGGTTTTAATGAGAGGTTTGAACTGTTTCTATGACACTTCATCTGATGGTAGTTAGATTAGGAGTTAGGAAAGTTCTAGTTGTTCCACTGTGGAAAGAGGAACCAGTGAATGTTCTCCAGTGCTAGAATGCATTAGTGCTGCTGCATAGTTTCCAGTTCTTTTGAGTTCAGTCTGAGTTCTTTACTGTGATGAATGGTGATGGTCAGTGTTGTTAGAGAGGGAGTTCAGCTGGAGATTCAGTGCAGTGCTGTGTGTTGATCTTGAGGGAGTTTGGCTGAATGAAGCTGAACATCTGGTGAAAGTGCTGCTCTATTCTGGGAGAAAGAGGACGACTCAGGCCTGTTCATGCAGATCTGAGTTCCACCCCACTGCTCTCTCTCTCTCTCTGTCTCTCTCTCTCTCTCTTTCTCTGTCTTTCTCTCTCTCTCTCTGTCTTTCTCTCTCTCTCGCTCTCTCTCTCTCTCTCTGTCTGACTGTTTACTGCTTAAAACTGCTTGATTGTGTTCAGCTGGGTGGGCTGTGGGGGGCTGGTTTCACTTCTTCCTTTAGTGCTGCTTCGTAGTCGTAGTGTCTCGTCCCTCATTAAACTCATCGGGTAATTCTAAAGCCCTTCATGGGTTTAGTCCAGTGTGCTGGACTAAGACTACAAAAGTATGAGGACTGTAGAGCGTTCAGGGCTGGAACTGAGAACCAGTGTGAGGAACCTTTGAGAATAAACTACTGAACTGTCAGGCAGGTAAAGGACTGTGAGAGGAGAGATCCACTGATGCTGCTCCAAAGCCTTTATTTCTCCAAGCTGAGAACTTTCCACCACAGCACAGCAGCTCACGGCTCAGAGCTCCACCCATTCATTAGCTTGTGTGGTCTGAAATAAACTAGAGTGGAATAAACAGCACAGCAGTTTAAGGAGTCTAGAGAATTAACTCCTCCCCTTCAAGCAGTAATGAAGTCCACACTACTGTTTAAGACTCATCACAGGCTTTAACTACAAGTCCACCATCTCCAACATCTGTTTAACTTATACAACAGCGCCTCCTTGTCGGGGAAGCGGGTCTCTTATCACTGACGGGACTACAGTCACTAGAAAGGCTGCCGCTCTGCTTTCACAGTGAACAGACGTGGTACATAAACAGGGCAGCATCACCAAATAAAGAGGAATTCTCTGTGTTAGAGCTGCAGTTGAGAGATAATCCTGTACCTAATAAACATCAGGCTGATCTGTGACCTCATGACCCTGCACTACTCCATAAACACTGGTGTTATTCAGGTCTCAGTGAACTCACACATTAAGTATGTAAGACCTGTTTTATACCTTCAGGACACTTTATTAATTAAGGCCCAGTCCCATTTCTTATTTCTACCCCTACCCCTTGTTTTTGAGTGTAACCCTCCCTCTTGAGACGGCGTTAGAAGGGCTAGTGGTTGAAATCTTCCCCCTATGAAATGGGACGACCCTTCAAGCACCAGAGACGTCATCAGTCGTCTCCAGTGACTTCTATGTAAACAGGTGCGACGAGGTTTTCCGGCCATTTCCAAAACGCAGCCTCCACCTCAAATCAAATCAAATCAAATTTATTTGTATAGCACTTTTTTACAACGGATGTTGTCACAAAGCAGCTTTACAGAGTTTCAGAAAAGAAAAAGTTTCAAGTGAACTCTAAGAATGTACAGAAACCCCCCGGTGGGCAAGCCAGGGGCAACAGTGGCAAGAAAAAACTCCCTCAGAACTGAGGAAGAAACCTTGGGAGGAACCAGGCTCACCAGGGGGGACCCATCCTCCTCTGGTCAAACTACCTACAAGTGATTTTATTATTAATATTAACAGCAGTTATATTGGTATTATGAATAACTAGGAGTCTATGAAAACATCAGCGTAGGGTGGGCAGCTCATCCGAGGTAGGTGGTTGGGGCGTGGGCAGCTGGTCTGAAGTGGGTAGCAGGGGGGCTCGGCAGTCAGTCGTCCTTCAGTGTCCAGCCGGACATGTGGGTGATTGTATACTCGGAAAGAAAGCAGGGAGAGGGAATTAGTTTTGTTCTATCCGTTTGTACATAAACAGGGAATGTAAACATTTACAGAGTGTGGCTAACGACTCCGGCAGATCTGACTATGACAGCTTAACTAAAAGGAGAGAACCAGAAGGACACACAGACACGGCAGCACTCTGAAACAGTTCGGCATCCCTCCGCTCCACTGTCCACAACCCTGAGTGACCGCGTGCGAGCAGCGGGACGACAGCACCAGCGTCTCAGTTTACTATAATTCCCTGTGTCCATGGACCCCTGGATCTGCTGCCTTTATCTAGGGGGAACATTAGCTACCAAAAGCTGAACTGAACAAGTGAGTTTTCAGCCTAGTCTTAAAGATTGAGACTGTGTCTGAGTCCCGAACAGTTTCTGGAAGATCATTCCAGAGTTTGGGGGCTTTATAAGAAAAAGCTCTTCCCCAGCTGCAGCCTTAGGAATTCTGGGGACTATTAATAAGCCAGTGCTCTGGGATCTGAGTGGTCGTGATGGCTCATAATGAGAAATAAGGTCTTGCAGGTACTCAGGAGCGAGACCATGTAGGGCTTTATACGTCAATAAAAGGATTTTATAATCAATACGGAATTTAATAGGTAGCCAATGAAGTGATGATAGCGCTGGACTGATATGATCAGATGTTCTAGTTTTAGTGAGGACCCTGGCTGCGGCGTTTTGGACTAGTTGCAGTTTGTTTAAATTCCTGCTCGTGCATCCTGACAGTAGTGCGTTACAGTAGTCTAGCCTGGAAGTAATAAAGGCGTGTACTAGTGTTTCTGCATCACGCAGGGACAGGGCATTTCTGATCTTGGCGATGTTGTGAAGATGTAGAAAAGCTGTCCTAGTGATGCCGCCTGTGTGTTGATCGAGTGATAAATCTGAATCTATTATAACGCCGAGATTTTTAGCTGCTGATCCAGGTGCGGCTGGAAAGTCGGCGAGATTTAAGATTAAATCTGGTGATTTACTTCTTGCTAATTTTGGACCCAGAAGGAGAACCTCTGTTTTGTTACTGTTTAATAGGAGGAAGTTGCGTGACATCCAGCCTTTCACGTCTTTTACACAGTCCTCCATTTTCTTTAACCTGTATTGGTCATCAGGCTTGGCTGATATGTACAATTGAGTATCGTCTGCATAACAATGAAAGTTTACGCCATGGTTACTTATAACTGTGCCTAACGGTAACATGTATAGAGTAAATAATAAAGGTCCTAATATAGAGCCCTGCGGAACTCCAAATCTCACTTTTGAATAATTGGAAGATAAATTGTTTACCCTAACGAACTGATAATGTTCTGATAGGTAAGATCTGACCCATGATAGGGCCGTCCCTGTGACTCCAACCATGTTTTCTAACCTTTCTAGGAGAATATTGTGGTCTATTGTATCGAAAGCCGCGCTGAGGTCAAGTAGCACTAAGAGAGATATGTAGCCTTGATCAGAGGCAAGAAGAAGATCATTAGTTATCTTACCTAGAGCGTCTCAGTGCTGTGGTGTGGCCTGAATCCAGACTGGATTTTCATATATATGGTTCTTATGTAGATATGAACTAAGTTGTTGGGCCACAGCTTTTTCTAAGATCTTAGATATAAACGGTAAGTTAGAAACAGGCCTGTAATTAGACAAAACGGCGACATCAAGATTTGGTTTCTTGATCAGAGGTTTGATCACTGCTAGTTTAAAAGCTTTGGGTACATGGCCCAGACTAAGGGATGGGTTTACTATAGTTAAAATAGGGTTTATAATGGCTGGCAGGACTTCTTTAAGTAATTTTGATGGAATTGCATCGAGTGTGCAGGTTGTGCAATTTGCAGAAGAGATAATCTTCTCTAGCTCCAGCTGTGGGAGGGGGTAAAAGGTTTCCAGGCTCTTTTCTACAGCTGTGTTTTGTTCTATATCAGCCAAGTCAGATGATGGCCAAGCTGGATTTAATACTGTGGGTTGAATTTGTTGTCTAATATTATCAATTTTATTATTAAAGAAGTCCATAAAAACTTCACTGGTGAGAGTTTCTGGGATTTCTGGTTCATTACCTGCCTGATTTTGTGTGATTTGGGAAATCACATTAAACAGAACTCTAGGATTCTATTTATTATTCTCGATCAGCAAGGCCAGATATGCTGAGCGAGCTTCAGTGAGAGCATTTCTATCCTATATAAGGCCGTCCTTCCAGGCAGTGTGGAACACTTCCAGTTTGGTTTGACGCCATTTCCGCTCTAATTTCCGAGCTGTTTGTTTTAAGGTCCGGGTTTTATCGTTGTACCACGGGGCTTTTTCTGTCTTATTCTTTTTATTTTAAGTGGGGCCACATTTTCTAAAGTGGATCGTAATGTATTTTCTAAATAATCGGTTAGTAAATCTAGTTCCATTGGGTCTGATGCAGTGGAGACTGGGGTTGATAACTCTGGGAGATTTTCTATAAATTGTAGGGCGGTAGAAGGTTTTATTGAGCGCTTTGTTGAATAACGAGGGGACGTATATATATTATGGCTAAATCGTAGCTCATATGAAATTAAGTAATGGTTGGAGATCACTGTGGTTTGCGGTAAGATATTAAGCTTGTCTATGTTAAGACCTAGTGTCAAAACTAAATCTAACGTATGACTACAGTAGTGTGTTGGCCCTGTTACATTTTGGGTAAAAATATCAGAAATATAGCAATGTAGCAATGAACACATAATCCATGAATTTGAGTGTTGGACTGCATATAAACTATAAAGACAGGGGGGCCCATAACAGACCCCTGGGGAACACCCAGAGCATCAGGAGCAGTGGGGGATTTATGTTGCTGTATAGTGAAGAGCAGAGATGAATATTAACTAGTTATATTTCCTCAACAGTTCCATGTATTAAAATACAGGTGATTTGTTTTCTCCTGACTGTTTTCAAATTATAATACTTTCATTTCCGATCAAGTAGAGTAATCTACTTTTTACTGAGTTATTCATATTTACTTCATGATTTATGTGTTAAATTCCATTTTAGCTCATTGGTGATCTCTGTACTGCTTTGTGATCGGTCACATCTCTTTGAAGTCAGAGTCCATGGTGGGTCACTCTGTCTAACAGCTCATCACCTGCTATTGACCACTGTTTCCATCAGATCCAGTTAAACTCTTGGGAAGTTCTGCACTGTAGAAACACAGAACAACAGTGTAAGTCGTGTAGTGTGAAAGGTGTTGGGAGTGAAAGAGCAGCTTCAAATCAGACTCCAGAGAAAGTGTTGATACTTCAGGGAAATAATGACTAAAGTACTATGAAAAGTACAATTTTAGAGATTATTTTCTCCAAAAGATCCCAGAAAGGTGTTACTAAATAAACTTCTTATGCATTTTGTGGTAAAATAAAATGCTAATGCCCCAAAATGAGAGGTGTGAGCAGCAGCAGACCAGCCCAATGATGAATAATGCAGAAACCCTCTACATCACTCTGTGAGAGGCTTTAGTTTATCTTATCAACAGCTCTGGCGATGCTAGTGCCCATAAGGGCTTTGTAATGTTATGTTAGCACCAAGCTAACAGTGGTGCATGTTAATATTATATGGAACATCTTCCTTAAACAGACCTTCCAAGCTTATAACAGACATTCTGTCTACATATTTTAACTGTGTTTCTGTTTTACAGGGACTTCTTCAGTAAAGATCTGACCTGAACCTGTATCTCTGTAATGTTATTGGAGGAGCCTGTTATCACTTGTGTTCAGTTTCAGTGACGTAGTTTCATGTTCCAGACCTACAGTGATGGTATTTTTATCTGTAAGGGGGAGCGAGGAGGCGGACGCACACGCTGAGATAAGCGAGATTTATTACGGGCAAATCCAGGGTCGTGGTCAGAACAGCCCAGGGTCAATGAGCCGACACGGACAGATCGAGGGTAAGACATGACGAAAACAACCAGAACCAACACAAACAAAGACCAGGTACAACGATACAATGATACAAAGATACAAAGACTGGCAAACGCAAAGGGCAAACACAGGGCTTAAATACACGTAACAATGAGGGACAGGTGAATACAATCAGGGGCGGAGTTACAAAGCCAAAACACGAGCACATGGACAGGACTGGGAGGAGCCAACCATGACAGAACCCCCCCCAAAGGCACGCACACCGGGCGTGCCACACAGAACAAAACAAACCAACCCAACAAAAAAGCGAAACCCAGAGAAAGACAAAACTAAACTAAACAGGCACAGACACCGAAGCCAGAGCAGAGGCAGAAACGGGCACAGAGGCAGAAACGGGCACAGAGGCAGAAACGGGCACAGAGGCAGGAACAGAACCACAAGAGGCAGGAACAGAACCACAAGAGGCAGGAACAGAACCACAAGAGGCAGGAACAGAACCACAAGGGGCAGGAACAGAACCACAAGGCACAGGAACAGAACCACAAGGCACAGGAACAGACCCACAAGGCACAGGAACAGACCCACAAGGCACAGGAACAGACACAGACGGAGACACACAAGGCACAGGAACAGACGAAACAGAACGAGGACAAAAAACGGAGGGAGGACGAGGAGGCACACCAAAAAACGACGCCGACCGAGAGACGACCGGAGACACAGGACGAGGAAAACAAGAACGAACAACAGACCACGCAAAAGACAGGGGAACAGGCACCAAGACAGACACAGGAACGGAAACGGGCACGGAAACAGAAACAGGAACAGAAACAAAAGGAGACACAGGAACGGGAACCACAACAGGAACGGGAACTGAGACAGACACAACAGTAGGGAAAAGGACAAAACCAGGTACAGAACAAGGCAGAAACAAAGGAACGGAAACAGACACAGAAGGCACAGAAGGACCACGGGGAACAGGGACAGAAACGGGATTCCCAGGGGGAACAGACACAGACGAGGGCGGGATGGGTGGGAACAAAGGGGATGTAACGTCCACGGAGGCAGGCGCGGGGCCTGCTGCGACGTCCACGGAGGCAGGCGCGGGGCCTGCTGCGACGTCCACGGAGGCAGGCGCGGGGCCTGCTGCGACGTCCACGGAGGCAGGCGCGGGGCCTGCTGCGACGTCCACGGAGGCAGGCGCGGGGCCTGCTGCGACGTCCACGGAGGCAGGCGCGGGGCCTGCTGCGACGTCCACGGCGACTGGCGGCGGGTCCGGAGGCGCGGCGACTGGCGGCGGGTCCGGAGGCGCAGGCTTGCCGCGGGGTGCGGCCACGGGATCAGAAGTGCCGCGGGGTGCGGCCACGGGATCAGAAGTGCCGCGGGGTGCGGCCACGGGATCAGAAGTGCCGCGGGGTGCGGCCACGGGATCAGAAGTGCCGCGGGGTGCGGCCACGGGATCAGAAGTGCCGCGGGGTGCGGCCACGGGATCGGGCTTTCGGGCTGGGGACCTCTGCTCCAACCTGGAGGAACACACAGATACTGGATCCACTCGGCCGTTCCCAAAGCTCACTCGAGCGCTAGGCAGCTCGCAGTGACGCTTGCGAACGAGCCGAGTACCAAAAAACGGGTCATCTGAATGCTCCTTCTGTCTGACACCGTCTTGCACTGCAGGTCGCTCCTCCCTGCAGTGGCGCTCAAGACGGGCAGACCCAAGGCGCTTACCTGAGCTCTCGCCTCCCGGACACAAGGCGGGAAGGTCCTCCGCTTTCTTGCGGGACCGACGAGACGCTCGTGTTCCCTCAGCGCCAGGGGATTTGCTGTCTCCGGCTTGGTGGCGTTGGGACACGGCGAACTCGGGCTGCTTTGAAACAGCCGGAGTTTCGTCCCAACGGAACAACCACATGCCGGAGTCTCGCTTACCTGCTGCGTCCTGTGGTGGCCAGTCTTTCTGTAAGGGGGAGCGAGGAGGCGGACGCACACGCTGAGATAAGCGAGATTTATTACGGGCAAATCCAGGGTCGTGGTCAGAACAGTCCAGGGTCAATGAGCCGACACGGACAGATCGAGGGTAAGACATGACGAAAACAACCAGAACCAACACAAACAAAGACCAGGTACAACGATACAATGATACAAAGATACAAAGACTGGCAAACGCAAAGGGCAAACACAGGGCTTAAATACACGTAACAATGAGGGACAGGTGAATACAATCAGGGGCGGAGTTACAAAACCAAAACACGAGCACATGGACAGGACTGGGAGGAGCCAACCGTGACATTATCATTCCTATAACTAACTTTGATTATTTGATTAAAAAAAGGAATTTGTAGTTTTAAATGAATTCTATATTTTGAATAAAATAAATATAAATTGTTCATTATTTTGCTATTTTGGAAAGGCTTTTGACGGCATTTGACCTACACAAGCAGAGAATAAATGAATTTATGTAACTGATGTTTACAGTGACAGTTTATGTGTATAAAAATTAAAATCTTTTAAACCTGAATGTTTTTTAAAAGAATGCAGTTCTTTTAACTGGACCTTGGCTGACCAGCTGGACAGATAATAATTCCATTATGAATTCATCCGATTTACGTGTAACTGCTTAGTACTCACCCTGTAAAGATCATCTCCTACTAAAAGCTGATGAGTCTGAGTTTGTTGAAGGACTTCTTCAGGGACTCCCTCTTTCTCAGGACTGAGAGAAACATCCATTTCATAATCTGTCCAGATCCTTATAATAAACTTTAGAATAAAGGAGACTGGAGCTGAACTCTACAGCTAGTTCCAGACCTGTGGAGATCAGGAAATAAACCCCTAAAATCACAAAGCATTTCCAGTCTAATGAACAGAAGAACAAACTCCATCTAAAGTCCTGATTTCCACAGAGTGTGTTATTGTGTGTGTCCATCCTCCCCCTCAGCACCTGCAGTAGAGTCCAGCTGCAGCAGTGCAGTCTCTGTGCAGCTGGACTGAGGGGGGTTTTTGTACACCTACTAAACACTGTGGGAACAGGTTTGTGCTACTGATATAATGAAAACTCTGACAGTAATAATCTCCTGCATCTTCAGTCTGGACATTACTGATGGTCAGAGTGAAGTCAGATCCAGATCCACTGCCACTGAAACGAGCTGGAACACCTGACTGTCTACTGGTAGCATAGTAGATCAGGAATTTAGGAGCTTCTCCAGGTTTCTGCTGATACCACGCTAGATAGTGATATGTGCTCCAAGCATACACTGCAGTGCTGGTTCTACAGCTGATGGTAACTGAGTCTCCTGGAGAAACAGTTTTCACTGCTGGAGTCTGAGTCACAGTCACCTGACCACTGGATCCTGAAAATTAAAAGAAAAAAACGATGAAAACATTAAAAGAAATATTGTATAAAATGTAAAATACAACAAAATGTAAATCAAACAGGACAGAAATAAATTTACACAAAGATAAATGAGTGAGTCACCTTGAGTCCAGAGGGTCAGTGTCCAGATGAAGATGGAGACCAAAGTCATGGTTGCTGTGGGTGAAGTTTGTGGGGCAGCAGCTCTCAGTCATGAAGTGTTAAACTCACAGGAATATAAACACTAGCAGAGCACTGAAGCATGGGCTGATCATGCAAAGTGGAGCCTCTATGGAAATGGACTCACCAAACACCTCCATAATAAACACGTCTGATTATTCAGATCTGATTAAAAAGTTTCAGCTCAGTTCTGTTCATTCAGTGTTAGACGTTCATCTCTAAAGCTCATCAATAGTTGATGAGTGTAGAAGAGCTCAGGGTGAACAGAGAGGAGTGATGGAGGTTTATGTACAATGACTTCACTGAAATGTAGCACTGTGGTTCTCTTTCAGTGGAGGAACCAAACTCACTGTGAAAAGAGACTTTTATTCTATTTAAACAGGAGATTCATTTAATCCCCTCATTATCAGCTGCAGATCATGATGACCAGCTGGTCTGAGGTCAGTGAGGTTCTCCTGGATGAAGACATTCACAGGTTTTAATGAGAGGTTTGAACTGTTTCTATGACACTTCATCTGATGGTAGTTAGATTAGGAGTTAGGAAAGTTCTAGTTGTTCCACTGTGGAAAGAGGAACCAGTGAATGTTCTCCAGTGCTAGAACGCATTAGTGCTGCTGCATAGTTTCCAGTTCTTTTGAGTTCAGTCTGGGTTCTTTACTGTGATGAATGGTGATGGTCAGTGTTGTTAGAGAGGGAGTTCAGCTGGAGATTCAGTGCAGTGCTGTGTGTTGATCTTGAGGGAGTTTGGCTGAATGAAGCTGAACATCTGGTGAAAGTGCTGCTCTATTCTGGGAGAAAGAGGACGACTCAGGCCTGTTCATGCAGATCTGAGTTCCACCCCACTGCTCTCTCTCTCTCTCTCTGTCTCTCTCTCTCTCTCTCTCTCTCTGTCTCTCTGTCTGACTGTTTACTGCTTAAAACTGCTTGTTTGAGTTCAGCTGGGTGGGCTGTGGGGGGGCTGGTTTCACTTCTTCCTTTAGTGCTGCTTCGTAGTCGTAGTGTCTCGTCCCTCATTAAACTCATCAGGTAATTCTAAAGCCCTTCATGGGTTTAGTCCGGTGTGCTGGACTAAGACTACAAAAGTATGAGGACTGTAGAGCGTTCAGGGCTGGAACTGAGAACCAGTGTGAGGAACCTTTGAGAATCAACTACTGAACTGTCAGGCAGGTAAAGGACTGTGAGAGGAGAGACCCACTGATGCTGCTCCAAAGCCTTTATTTCTCCAAGCTGAGAACTTTCCACCACAGCACAGCAGCTCACGGCTCAGAGCTCCACTCATTCATTAGCTTGTGTGGTCTGAAATAAACTAGAGTGGAATAAACAGCACAGCAGTTTAAGGAGTCTAGAGAATTAACTCCTCCCCTTCAAGCAGTAATGAAGTCCACACTACTGTTTAAGACTCATCACAGGCTTTAACTACAAGTCCACCATCTCCAACGTCTCTGTTTAACTTATACAACAGCGCCTCCTTGTGGGGGAAGCGGGTCTCTTTTCACTGACGGGACTACAGTCACTAGAAAGGCTGCCGCTCTGCTTTCACAGTGAACAGACGTGGTACATAAACAGGGCAGCATCACCAAATAAAGAGGAATTCTCTGTGTTAGAGCTGCAGTTGAGAGATAATCCTGTACCTAATAAACATCAGGCTGATCTGTGACCTCACTGACCCTGCACTACTCCATAAACACTGGTGTTATTCAGGTCTCAGTGATCTCACACATTAAGTATGTAAGACCTGTTTTATACCTTCCGGTCACTTTATTAATTAAGGCCCAGTCCCATTTCTTATTTCTACCCCTACCCCTTGTTTTTGAGGGTAACCCTCCCTCTTGAGACGGCGTCAGAAGGGCTAGTGGTTGAAATCTCCCCCCTATGAAATGGGACGACCCTTCAAGCACCTGAGACGTCATCAGTCGTCTCCAGTGACTTTTATATAAACAGGTGAGACGAGGTTTTCCGGCTATTTCCAAAACGCCGCCTCCAGCTGTGGTGGTCTCACCTGTGTGGGCTCTAGGCGTCTATCCGCGATTGTCAGATGGTCGCATGCAGTGAAGCAGCTTTAAAACAAACGACTCACTAACAAAGTGGTTTTGCAGCACTGCTTTATTTTAGAAAGCGCTGGTCATTCTCTGCTCGGAGCCGGACGAGCGGTCTGGTGTCAGGAAGCACTTACAGCAGATGTCCGGTCTGCCATAAATGCACCAAAGAGTGCAGGGATGATGCTCCCAATTACTTACAGATTGAAATAAATCAATCAAACAGGCCGTTATCAGTTTTTCCTTTGGTGGATTCTTTCTTTGTTGTGTTGTGTTTATGGTTTGCTCTTTGCTTTATTTATTTTTTAAGATCAGTGAAAGTTAAATAACTGATCATCAAGCTGAGAAGAATCATTTGTAAAATGTGAGACATTATTCTTCTGTGAACTTAGTTAGATGATTGATGAACATAATATTTTAAGGTAGTCCTGTTTATTTTATAAGTAATTGAATAAAAAACTCCTACAGTAAAGTTACTGGGTAGTTTATTATAGTTCGTCTGCTATTGTGCAGCAGTAGATGTTCAATGTTGCTGTGAAAAGTCAGAAGACTTCTTCAGGGTTAAGAACTGTTTGATTTGAGGAGTTTGATTTGAAAGGACTTGCAATAAAGATGTCAAATCTAATTTTGTGTGTTTTCTGTGATAATGTGGACATTCATGAAAACATTTGACATTCTGTGTAACTTGGATCCCGCAAAGGTCTCTATCCACTGGAATTCCTTGGAGAAATATAAGGAAACACAGTTATTCCAGAGTAACTATGTAAAAGTTCCACTTTATAATAAGTGGACAGTTCCTGTGTAGTTGTTATGTAGGTCCTGTGTAATGGAGTGGTGATATAAACGTTGCTTTGGAGGTGGTACAACACATTTAATTAAGGTCTTTAAAGTTAGATTTTAGGATAAGGGGACGTCTCCTGCACCGTCACATTGCAGAATTGTTTAAAGCTGAAACTGGTTACAGTGTCACGGCGCTAGCAGCATAGATATTATCTAAACGTTGGGAAAGCTGGCTGGTCCAGTGTAATAATGTGTTACTGCAAGTTATTCCATACTTTCTTTTACTGCTGGACATGACCAGAACTAAACTGCTGTTCCAGTCCAATTACAAATGTAACTACACTTGTTATTACCCTCATGTAATTACGTGAGTGAGAATAGACTGTTACGACTATCCAGATACACGTGTGTAATTACATGGGGCAAACTGAAGGTGATACACGAGTGTAATTACATGGGGCAAACTGAAGGTGATACACGTGTGTAATTACATGGGGCAAACTGAAGGTGATACACGTGTGTAATTACATGGGGCAAACTGAAGGTGATACACGTGTGTAATTACATGGGGCAAACTGAAGGTGATACACGTGTGTAATTACATGGGGCAAACTGAAGGTGATACACGTGTGTAATTACATGGGGCAAACTGAAGGTGATACACGTGTGTAATTACACAACTTGTGCTTCTCTAATCAATGTGTAACAGTGATTAAATCATATGTAGTTACATTGTTGTTACATATGTTATTTATATGTAACTACACAGTTATTATGGACACATAATATAAAGTGGGACCAGTCATTCTTTTTGGAAATCATGGACACTGTGTCCTCCGGGACTCAACACTCAAGTACATGAACTAAAATAAATATCAATATAAAATAAACTCCCCTGAGCTTTTTTCAAACCATAATATCTTCACTTTTAGATACGCACAAAAGTCAGTATATGAATCTACATTTCACTGTTTCTTTTATTCTGTGTTTAACTTCATCATTCAATTCAATTCAATTCAGTTCAACTTTATTGTCATTGTACAATACAGGGTAGTACAGTATAATGAAACACTATGGGGCGACTTTTCCAGTGCAGTAATAAGAAATGCATAGTAAACAGGGCAGAGACTAAAGACAGTAAAAGACAGACAGAATGTGCGGTCAGTAGGTTCAGGTGTCGAACGTAGACAAGATGTGCGTAGGCGAGTGTTATAGGTGTTCTGGACGTATAGACAGTTAGTGCATAGTCAGATATTCAAGTGTATCAGGTATATAGACAGAAATGTGCTGGTGAACTGCAGTCCAGTAAATGCAGAAGTACTAGTGGTGTAAACAGTGGTCAGTATATAAAGTCTACAGTGCAGGTACAGAGTAGCAGCATAACGTTCAGGTAACATCTTAAATAAACAGTTACAGTATAAATATTTACATATACTAGAAATAAGGCTTAGCCAGAGATGAAGTGCACAGCATACAGTCCTCTGAGCTGGTGGAGCTCAGTGTGTAGAGGGCTGGGTGGTCAGGCTGGTCAGTAACAGCGCTGCCAGTCACAACATTTATGCTGTTTTTAGATTGGGAACATCTTTGACTTCAGAGTCAGACTCCATAGTGGATCACTTCAACAGCACACCAGCTGCTGCTGACCACTGTGTCCATCAGGTCCAGTTAGACTCTGGGGAAGTTCTGCACTGTAGGAACACAGAACAACAGTGTAAGTCGTGTAGTGTGAAAGGTGTTGAGAGAGAAAGAGCAGCTTCAAATCAGACTCCAGTGAAAGTGTTGATACTTCAGTCAAATCATGACTGAAGTAGCAGTAAAACTATAAATTAAATAGGAGTAAATAAAAAGATCAGATCCAAAATATATCAGAACTCTGAGTTTCTCTATAGAACTCAGTCCTGAACTGTGACTTTTAGAGCTAGACCTTCAGTTCAGGTCATTATTGTAGAAAATCAGTCATAAATAAATAAATAAATCAATAACAGGAACAGTGATCTGCTGTAGATGTTAAATGTTGAGGGGACAGGATTCATTTGAATCAGTTCATGTGGACGTCTAGTTTAGCACATCTAAGCGGTTTGTAATGTAATGTTAGCTCCAAGCTAACGGTGGTGCACATGTAGAGTTTTATAGCAGCTCTGACTTAAACTCAGATGTTCAAAGCTTATAACAGACATTCTGTTTCCATAGTTTAGTGTTTCAGTTTTACAGAGAATTCAGTAAAGATCTGAACTTCATGTCTGTCTCTGAACATTACTGGAGGAGTCTGAAGGTCTTCATGCTGTAAAATTTGAGTGAACTGGTTTTACTGAAATAAACACTCTAAATGTGTTATTTCAACTGAAGGAGGCCAGAAAAGATGATTGTTACCACATGAAGTAATTATTTGAGGTTGAACCGATGAATTACTGTTTACAGTCTACTCACCTCTGAATATGATCTCCTACTAAAAGCTGATGAGTCTGAGTTTGTTGAAGGACTTCTTTAGGGACTCCCTCTTTCTCAGGACTGAGAGAAACATCCATTTCATAATCTGTCCAGATCCTTATAATAAACTTTAGAATAAATGAGACTGGAGCTGAACTCTACAGCTAGTTCCAGACCTGTGGAGATCAGGAAATAAACCCCTAAAATCACAAAGCATTTCCAGTCTAATGAACAGAAGAACAAACTCCATCTAAAGTCCTGATTTCCACAGAGTGTGTTATTGTGTGTGTCCATCCTCCCCCTCAGCACCTGCAGTAGAGTCCAGCTGCAGCAGTGCAGTCTCTGTGCAGCTGGACTGAGGGGGGTTTTTGTACGCCTACTAAACACTGTGGGAACACCCAGCTACCACTGATACTGTGTTCACTCTGACAGTAATAATCTCCTGCATCTTCAGTCTGGACATTACTGATGGTCAGAGTGAAGTCAGATCCAGATCCACTGCCACTGAAACGATCTGGAATACCTGACTGTCTGTTGTTAGCAGCCCATATCAGTAGTTTAGGAGCTTCTCCAGGTTTCTGCTGATACCAGGATAGATAGTGATATGTGCTCCAAACATACACTGCAGTGCTGGTTCTACAGCTGATGGTAACTGAGTCTCCTGGAGAAACAGTTTTCACTGCAGGAGTCTGTGTCACAGTCACCTGACCACTGGATCCTGAGAAAATAAAAGGATGAAAACATTAAAAGAAATATTGCATGAAACGTAAAATACAACAAAATGTACATCAAACAGGACAGAAATTAATTTACACAAAGATAAATGAGTGAGTGACCTTGAGTCCAGAGGGTGAGGGTCCAGATGAAGATGGAGACCAAAGTCATGGTTGCTGTGGGTGAAGTTTGTGGGGCAGCAGCTCTCAGTCATGAAGTGTTAAACTCACAGGACTATAAACACTAGCAGAGCACTGAAGCGTGGGCTGATCATGCAAAGTGGAGCCTCTATGGAAATGGACTCACCAAACACCTCCATAATAAACACTTCTGATTATTCAGATCTGATTAAAAAGTATCAGCTCAGTTCTGTTCATTCAGTGTTAGACGTTCATCTCTAAAGCTCATCAATAGTTGATGAGTGTAGAAGAGCTCAGGGTGAACAGTGAGGAGTGATGGAGGTTTATGTACAATGACTTCACTGAAATGTAGCACTGTGGTTCTCTTTCAGTGGAGGAACCAAACTCACTGTGAAAAGAGACTTTTATTCTATTTAAACAGGAGATTCATTTAATCCCCTCATTATCAGCTGCAGATCATGATGACCAGCTGGTCTGAGGTCAGTGAGGTTCTCCTGGATGAAGACATTCACAGGTTTTAATGAGAGGTTTGAACTGTTTCTATGACACTTCATCTGATGGTAGTTAGATTAGGAGTTAGGAAAGTTCTAATTGTTCCACTGTGGAAAGAGGAACCAGTGAATGTTCTCCAGTGCTAGAACACATCAGTGCTGCTGCATAGTTTCCAGTTCTTTTGAGTTCAGTCTGAGTTCTTTACTGTGATGAATGGTGATGGTCAGTGTTGTTAGAGAGGGAGTTCAGCTGGAGATTCAGTGCAGTGCTGTGTGTTGATCTGGAGGGAGTTTGGCTGAATGAAGCTGAACATCTGGTGAAAGTGCTGCTCTATTCTGGGAGAAAGAGGACGACTCAGGCCTGTTCATGCAGATCTGAGTTCCACCCCACTGCTCTCTCTCTCTCTCTCTCTCTCTCTCTCTCTCTCTCTCTCCCTCTCTCTCTGTCTGACTGTTTACTGCTTAAACTGCTTGTTTGAGTTCAGCTGGGTGGGCTGTGGGGGGGCTGGTTTCACTTCTTCCTTTTGGTGCTTCTGCAAACCCTTTTAAACTTTGTTTTACAGTTCATCAAATTTTCCTTGAAAACATCCAAACTGAAGAACAAACAGCTGCTGTTAATTATCTTCACTCAGTTCTCATCTTTCTCCAATCTGTCTTTGGTACTGTGAACCACCAGCTACTGTATTTATCCTACCGGTCTGTAACATTGAATCTATAACATTAAAGACTCTTTCTCTACACAAGACTGTGGGCTTTTTCTCCTTTGGTCACTCATTTGTTTTGGTGTCATAAAGCTGTCATAGTCCTGTGATTATCAGCCTGGATTCATGTTTTATTCTTGCTAAGTACAGATCGACTAAGACCACAGTCAGTCCATGATCATCAAACCACACTGTTCTAACGATCATATCTTAGTCTAATGCTGAACCCACTGTTGTGTATGTAAACATAATTAGTGCTGATCTCATTTCATTATCATTGCTATGTAGAAACCCAGCTGTACTTCATCTAATCATCACCTTGGACTGATTCTTCATAACCAGCTCTGATCACATGACATCTGTTATCAGATCCTGAGGATTTCTACGACATGAACCAGAATTTTTTATTTTATTTTATTTATTTATTATTTATTTAACCAGGAAGGCCCTACTGAGATACACTGTCTCTTCTGTCAGGGAGTCCTGATGAAACTGAGCAGCTAAAATGAGATGAAAAGGTTTCATTCCAGAAAAGAGGACTTCATTTACGTCTTAGTCATTTCCAGACTTGATTACTGAAATTTTCAGCTTGCTGACTTTCTTTCATACACCTTTTCTCTTCTACAGAGGATGCAGAATGCTTCAACTGATCAAGTTCACGAATTCCCGGCTTCACATGTCCTCTGCACCTGAATTCATAATAACACACTCACACGCTAACTTCAGATCTCCTGATCCCTGCCCTGCCCTTCCCTGAGATCCAAGAAAGGCATGAGGTCATTTCTCAACGCTTCACCGTCCACGTCTCTCAGTGGTTAGACTTTCTCTGAGCCCCTTCTTCTGTGGGCTGAAGACTTAGTGCTTCACTAAATCCCTCAGACCACTGTTGAATTTATTGTTTACTTATTAAAAATTAAAATACTTTAAAATTTGTTCTTATTTAACAAGATCAAGCTTTGATAGGACTTGATTTTTAGGTTATAGACTTTAGAGACTATCTGGGTACTTTGAATTGCATTGATCTCCACTGTAATGAAAGGGAGTCTGCTAAATAAAAAAAATGTAAATATAATATGGAACATATTATTATTATATTATTATTATTATTATTATTATTATTATTATTATTACTATTAAGGTTGGATGGTACTTTAACATCAGACACAATCTGTGGGAGATTTGTCTCTTCACTACTATGAAGTAGAACTAATAATATCCAGGAGTTTGTAGATATTTGAAGGCAAGCTTCAGAAAAGATATGGTGAGTATGTTTTGTGAGATGTTCCATCTCCTGCTGAAGATCATGTTCCACAGTGAGGAGAACCCCCCAAAGCGAGAACAGTGCTCACTACTGTAGTGTTTTGGAGTTGATGAGTTCAGCTGAGTGCAGCTTTAGCAGCTGTTCTCAGATCAGTGAGAGTTTCTGAGTCAGAGCAGTTCCTCTACAGCTGAGGGAGGTTTTTGTATTGCGCTCTAACACTGTGTGAACGGAGTGTCATAACCCTGCTGACAGTAATAATCTCCTGCATCTTCAGACTGAACTCCACTGATCTTTAGAGAATAATCAGATCCAGATCCACTCCCACTGAAACGATCTGGAACACCAGACTGACGGTTAGTAGCATAATAGATCAGGAGTTTAGGAGCTTCTCCAGGTTTCTGCAGATACCAGGCTAAATCATTGCTGATGCTCTGACTGGCTCTGCAGCTGATGGTAACAGAGTCTCCTGGTGAAACAGTCTGAGATCCTGGAGTCTGAGTCATAATTATGTCTCCAAATGACCCTAAAGAAAAAGAAATACAGAGAAAAACAAGTCAGAACATTTCAGAACATCTTCTTTTAATTTTAATTCAGCTGTGATCAAAAACAAAAGTGAGTTAATGTGCCTCAGAACTGAAATATAACCCCTGATATTTTTACCTTGAGTCCAGAGGGTGAGGGTCCAGATGAAGATGCAGACCAAAGTCATGGTTGCTGTGGGTGATGTTTGTGGGGCAGCAGCTCTCAGTCATGAAGTGTTAAACTCACAGGACTATAAACACTAGCAGAGCACTGAAGCGTGGGCTGATCATGCAAAGTGGAGCCTCTATTAGAAGTGAAATATTCCCTTTAATGTCCAGCAGAGGGCACTCTCTTATTGTGCAGTTCTAACTGTCTCTGCCTTTCATTTGAGGGTTTCTCCAGCTACAACTGCCACCCAGTCTGTCTGGATCAGGGCTGGAGGACTTTTTGGTGGAGAAAACAATGAAAACAGTAAGAACCTTTTCATCTATTACTTTTAGAAGAACTTTTATCTAGAACATTTTCTACCAATTTAAAACTGTATATTTAGTGTTTAGGAAGTTCAGTTTGTCTGTTGTGTAAATTCTAAAGGACCAAGCGAGTCCTCAGTTTAGATATTTCACTGCTTATAAAATAATCCTTGTTGGGAATAAAAGGCAGAATGTGTGCAGATCTCCAGTGTGTAGTTTATTCCATTATTAGATGATTGTAGAACCCATTAATATTGTATTATAGGTCAGAAATAGTGCGTGTAGAGGCTGAAGAGAGCGGCGTGTTTAGAGCAGGAGGTTTTTGTACAGCCAGTAAACCAGTTTGTATCACTGTGGAGGACTTTTGGTGGAGGAACCAAACTGTCAGTTGGAAGTAAGTCCACTTTTCCTCCTTATTCAAAAGGAATGTTTTATTAAAATGATTATGGATCAACAGTACAGACGTACTTGATGTTCTTCTAAATCAGTTCTGATCCAAATTTGAATGTATTTCATTAGAACTTGGCTGAAGTGTGGCGAGCGTGGAGCTTTAGGCTTTACCACGAGCTCCTGTTTCTGAACTGGATTTCTGTTCTTTAAAACACTAATATTTCCTAAAGGTTTCCTGTGAAGTGTTCAGTAATGACATTTCTTTAAAAAGATCAGATGTAGAGCTGGATTGTAGTGTCAGTGTTGGGCTCCATTACAGCAGTTCTGTCTCCATCTGGAAGCCACAATGTGGAGGTTATTATGAGCAACGTTTTCTGCTCTAAAGCTTTGAAGCCATAGTACATGGAGACTGCAGCTCCATTTATTTAGGGATTATTTATTGTTTTGGAGGAAATAAAATCATGTTCCATTTCAAATTTCCCATCACAGGATGTGCAGAATGTCCGAGTTTTACTGAGTGAAATTCAGTAATATTTTCTAATGAAAATGGAAATGAAGTGCAGCTATGAATGTGATTGGAAATATGAGTTTGTGTGTGAAACGGTTGAGTTTAAGGTTGTAATTAGAGTTTGGTTTTTAATGCATCACTGAACTCAGTTGTGCTCTGTTAGAAATAAGGGAAATGAAACTGTGTGTGTGTCCTAGGTGTGGCTGCGCCCACCCTCACGGTCCTGCCCCCCTCCAGCGTGGAGCTGCAGCAGGGGAAGGCCACACTCGTGTGTTTGGCCAACAAGGGCTTCCCCTCAGACTGGAGGCTGAGCTGGAAGGTAGACGGGAGCAGCTGGAGCTCGGGGGTTAGCCAAAGCCCCGGGCTTCTGCAGAAGGACGACGGCCTCTACAGCTGGAGCAGCACCCTGACCCTCCAGGAGGACCAGTGGCTAAAGAAGACAGTGACCTGTGAGGCCACCATGGACTCCCAGACTCCTGTCAGCCAAACCCTGAGGAGAGAGCAATGCACTGGGCAGTGAGCGTCCACGCGTCTATTGGAGCTGCTAGAGCTCCTCTTGATCTTCAGTGAGCTCAAACATGGCTCTGCTTAATGCTCTGATCTTCATCTCATCACTTCATAATCACAATAAAGAGCTTCAGTATTAATATCTACAGTCTTTCATTGTTTGTGTTATTTTCTTTATACTAAACCAGCAACAATAAACATGTAAACATTTCTTTGATGGTTAATTTACTGGAAATATGTTTGTTCATTTCTTTAATAAATAAAGCATTTGGTTTAGCAGAACTGCAGCGCTTCATCTTTTATATTGTGATTTTGGAGGATCTATCAGAGTAAAAATCATGGAGACACAGTTATTAAGGTCATAAATTTATTTGTAGTTTTTTATTTCCAATGTCAGAGATTTTAAAAAATGATCAAAAAAATGAAAAATTCAATAAGACAATATTTCTATATTCGGTAAAATAAGATCTCTAGATTCAGAAATTAATTGTTTTTAACCAATCATATTAAATGTTAACAGTTTATAAAATGTTCCATTTCTATAAAAAGGAAAAATAACACTATGTAACACAAGTTTTGTTCCCAGCTTTTTAATGTTATATTCCAATTGCTTATGTCTAAAACAAATGAAAAATTGCTTACATTCATCAAAAACTTCGCTTTTGTGACCACGGCAACGAAAATTATGGATTTTTTATTATAGAAACAGACCATTTTGCATCTTTTCATTTATACAGTCAGACTAAGAACACTATAGGCATTGCAAATTTACACAGATTGTTTACACACAACTGTTCAGAAGTGTGTGGTTTTCCGAGATTTACGACTATACTGCAAATCAGATTCACGAATCAATCCCCAAATATAGTCGCCCATCATGTTCTCGTTATATTGTCCTTGGTAACGGCATTCAAAGTTCATAATGTCCTGGTGGAAGCGCTCGCCTTGCTCCTCTGAATAAGCTCCCATGTTCTCTTTGAACTTATCAAGATGAGCATCAAGGATATGGATTTTGAGTGACATCCTGCAGCCCATTGCAGCATAGTTCTTTATCAGAGTCTGGACCAGTTGTACATAGTTTTCATCTTTATGATTGCCTAGGAAGCCGCGAACCACTGCGACAAAACTGTTCCAAGCCACTCTCTCCTTCCTATTCAGCTTCTTGGGAAATTCACTATGATCTTCTTGATTTGTGGTCCGACGAAGACACCGGCTTTGATCTTTGCTTCAGACAGCTTAGGGAAAAGATCTTGGAGGTAATTGAAAGCTCTCGACTCCTTATCTAGAGCCCTGACAAATTGTTTTATGAGCCCCAACTTGATGTGTAGTGGTGGCATCAGCACCTTGCGTGGGTCCACCAGTGGCTCCCACTTTACATTGTTCTTCCCCACAGTGAACTCTGTCCGCTGAGGCCAGTCCCGCCTGTGGTAGTGCGCTTCAGTATCCCGGCTGTCCCAAAGGCAAATAAAGCAAGGATATTTAGTAAAACCACCTTGGAGGCCCATCAGGAATGACACCATTTTGAAATCTCCAATAACTTCCCAGCCGTACTCATCATACTTCAAGGCACCTAGCAACATCTTGACACTGGTGTATTCCTCTTTCAGGTGCACCGAGTGAGCTACAGGAAGAGATGGGTACTTGTTACCATTGTGAAGCAGCACGGCTTTGAGGCTCTTGCATGAGCTGTCTATGAAGAGACGCCACTCATTCGGGTTACAGGTGATACCTATAGCCTCGAATAGACTGCCACATTGTTGCAGAAGCACAGTCCGTCTTGATGACTGAAGAAGGTGGAGAAAACTTGGTGATGCTTCCTGTGACCTGTGACTTGGATGCTTTCATCTAATAAGTTCCATTGCTTGAGCCTTGATGTCAGAAGCTCAGCGTTGGACTTGGTGAGACCAAGGTCTCTGATCAGATCGTTGAGGTTTTTTGGTTAGGGTAGTATGGCTTCCGCTCCTCATCTGCACATGAAGAGAAATCGTGATCTTCAACATCTTCCTGGGTGTCTGACCTGCTGCTTTCTTCTGAAGGTGGTGTTGCTCTGTCTGGAGGTGTTGGTACAGGAAGTTCAGGGCAGTGTGGTACTGGGGCAATAGATGAAGGAATGTCAGGATACGTTACAGGCATTGCATTTTTGCCAGTGCGACGTTTGGAAGGGTCCACCATGCAGAAGTAGCAATTTGTTGAGTGATCAGTCGGTTCACGCCAAATTCTTGGGACAGCAAAATGCATGGCTCTCTTCTCTCCCCTGTACCAACCTATAAGCAAACAAAATAAAATTTGGATTGAGAATTTGATTTAGGCCTATTTCACACTAATGACTAGTGGTATGTGCGATATTAACACAGTTTGAAATCTGTTATATATCAAACAATAAAATATATCTGTATATATTTGATATATTTAACTACAACATGTGAAAAGGTGTTAATTAAAGCTCTTTTAAACTTTAACTGATTTAAAAATTTTGCTAAATAAAAATTTAAATCTGCTATTTAAGAGAGTATCTTGCAGTGCTCACATGTGAAATGAGGTGCCCATGGTTTGTCTTGGTCACCAACAAGCATGCCAAAGTATGCTTTGTAGGCCTCACACATCTTAGCAGATGCTTCCACAGAGGACTTTTTCGCTCTTGTCTTTATAAAATGGCCACATACATAGCAAAATGCGTCTGCTGGATGTATGCAACCTCGTGATGCCATCTAAATTGACTAAGTTGCTGTGTGCTGTAAGGAAAAAGGATGTCTCTCCAACTCGATAAAAATGGTCAATCTTTATTTCACGCAGTATCAAAGTACAAGAGTGTACTGAGGATTCAGCAGAGCAAGACTGATCACCTGGTAGCAGAGTAACACACAATATATACATTTGAAAGTAGTGGTCCTTCCTAAGCTCCTCCTGTAATGGGTGTGGGGTGAAGTGTGAATACTGTCGTTATCAGAATCTGAATAGAGAATCAATTCACACCTGTCTGTCTAGGTCAATTCCCCTTTGTCTGTGACGGCTGTTGCCCACTTACTATGCAATCCCAATCAATTAGATCATGTCTCTCCGTCTCTCAGGAAGGGCTATAGTGGCCCTATATAACTGTAGTTATACAGCTACCTACAATTCTGTACAGTCCCAGAAAGTTCTAGATAATTCTGGACAGTTCTAGAAACTTCTTGATAGTTCTCACAATTCCAGAAGCTTCTTAAGTATCTTGAAATATGGCGAATATCCTTAAAAATAGATCAATTTCAAAATATCATTGTGCTGACCACAAAAGCAAAGTTTACAGGGAATAATAACTTTTTTCTATTCATTTAGGGTCCAAACAATCAGGAAAACACACTTAACAACTGGGAAATTGTTTGATTGTTACATGGTGTAATCAAACAAATAAACAATCAGATAAATAAATAGCTCCACTTTCAGTCTCTTCACTATAATCACATTATTATTAAATCGTCCTTCATTTTTGTCTGAATGTAATGTTTCTGATTCAGAGACTCTAAAGACCTGCAGAATCTACCAGCAGCGTTCATTAACCTGAACACACTGATCCCTCACACTGTTTCCCACACAATCAGACATTTACTCGTTCCGTTTATTTAGGTTCTTTATGTGTTATGAATTTCTTAAAGTGAGTGTCTGTGATGACGGGTTAAAATCCCAGCATCCTCTCAGGCCTGCTTTCTTAGAACACCTGAAATTTCTCCGTCTCTATTAAAGTTTATGTTATTATATTATAGAGAATCTGTTTTACACACGAATGTGACGGATATTTTCTCTTACATGTTTGTTTAAATTCTCACGATTCAAAGTGTTTCTCACAGTGTTTTAACAGCGTTTGTCTGAACTTAAAGCCTATGGGTCTCCTGTAGATTACATACCATGTCTCTGCTGTTGACAAGAATTGACCGGGATTTAAGCTGAAAACACATTTTGGTCTTTAAAACTGACAAATTAACTCAGTTTAGTGTAAAAGTCTGAAGTGTGCAGTCAGTGGTGGACAGAGCAGTGTAGACTGCTGTGAGAGCAGATTACTATGAGTGGCTCAGTCATATTTAATTCAATAACTGCAGGGATTCCAGTGCAAACTGCTTGAGCTATTCTGAGGTTATAGAAGTGTGTAATAAAACTTTGGGCCTGCTGGTGGTCCTGGCCGGTGGTCCTGGCCGTTTAAGGGGTCAACTTTCACCTCAGTGCAGTAGAACATTCCCAGTTAAGTCTATGACATCCTCTGACACTTCCCTAAATCACTGGTTTCCACCTAAATGAGACGGACGAGATTTTATGGAATAACACTTTTAGTCCTGATCAAACCAGCCAGCTGAATGTGTAACAATGTTAGACACAAAGAGCTTGAAGTCCCCACCAGATCTTCAAGCTCGCTCCTGTTAACACAGGACAGATGGAGTTGTTATGCGGTCACCTGCTACCAGTCAGTCAGTACCTATTATCTGACCCCTGCCCACCATGTGGACGTTCATTCAGAACGTTCTGTCTTCTGTTTGGGTCTTTGAGCTTCTGAATGGCTGGTTTCTCTGATTGTCTTCATCCATCTTGTAGCTGGTTGTTCTCCTCGTCTTTTACCCTCAACTGTCCTACAGTTAAATGTTCTCTTTCCACTGAACTGTTCTTCTCAGAAAGTGTTTAAACTGTGATCTTCAGTTTGGGTATCTGGGCTGTGAGAAGGGAGGTGAGGCTTCATTTGGTTGAGGATCCATGTTCTTTACTGTCCATGTTTCTATCAAAAGTTCTTGACCAGCACCAAAGTTCAAAGGCATCTGTGTTTTTCTGTCTTACAGTTTAAATCAGTTAATAAGAGAATATCCTGCTGAAATGATGAGCTTTAAATTAGTCCTGGCAGACTGTTTTAATCTCAGTCATCGGCTGACGCTGGTCACTGGTTGGTTCTATGACCCTGTCTTCTGAGAAAGTGCACAGACAGGAGTCCTGAGTTCTGACCTCAGGACTACTAACAGTAAATAAAACAAACAGAACTAAAATGATGCTGATGAAATTCTGTAAGTAGTCAGTACTTTTCCTTTTCTTTACGTATTATTTTCCTTTTGTATCTCCAAAATGGTAAATTTACAGGAGAAGGAAAAAACCTACTTGACTTTTTATGTAAGTCAATGGAACCAGAATTTTTTCCAAGTCATTTTGGGCTGTTTCTTTAAGTCCGTTCTTCATGAACTTTATAGACCATGTAAAGAACAACAGGTACTTTAAAAATACCTCAAAAATTGAAAAACTGCAAAAATGGAGATACAAGTTTTTCTTCCGACAACAGCGATATGCTAAAATTAAACCAGCTTTATTTCTCACAAGGCTCTTTTCACAATTATTCTTCTTATCAAACTTTAGATCACATAAGGAAAAGTTAGATTAATAACTAGTCAAACTGTATTTGTATGTAGTAAAAACTTGATTGACAGCTTTATTCCAGGTTGCTGCTGTAGAATCAGGCATTGTGTAAAAAGGGGTAAGTGGCTGATCTTCAGGGCAATCCTGCAGATCTTGATTTTGCCTGTAAAATTAAGTTTTTCCGCGTTTTTTTTTTTTTTTACAGACATTTCAAAATAACAAATGTTGACCAAATGTGAATGTTTACATGTGTAATGTGACAGAATAATTCAGACACTCGCGGATTAAAAAAGTAAAAATGGCTTTACTGTTTACTGAGGAAACAGGCACAGGTCGAATCCAGTAAGGGCAGCAAGTAAAAGCAGACAAACATAATCCAAATGGGATCAGGCAAAAACGGGTAAGTCAAAATACAGAAGATCAGTCAAAACCAGAAAACACAACACATGAACACTCAGTGCCTCAAGAAATAAGCAACACCTCCCACTGAGCTGTTCTAAAAGCCTGGGCTTTATACTGAAGCTAACGAGAAGCCAACAGGTGTTACAGATTAGTATTCAGGTGGGAGAGATCTGTGATTGCACTGTGCTGGAGGGTCAGGAGTCATGTGAACTCCTAGAGGATTCCTGGAGTTGGAGTCCATGGAAACCTCTCAGCCAGATGGATGTGTGACAGCATGAATGTAATTGGAAAGTAATTCTACTGGTATTCAGTTTGGTTTTATAATGTACCTGAATCACTGTTTTTTTAACCATGAATACAGTTACCTTTCTGCATATGTAGTTCTGTTATTACCCAACTCTGACTCTAACTGTCTTTACTGACCTATCTTTTTAACTGTTTTGTGTCCTGAAGCTGCTTTTCTGTATGTGTTTATCTGCTGCTACAGAGATGTTCCATCTAGTGCTGAAGAACCCTGTTCCACAGTGAGGAGAACCCCCCAAAGAGAGAACAGTGCTCACTACTGTAGTGTTTTGGAGTTGATGAGTTCAGCTGAGTGCAGCTTTAGCAGCTGTTCTCAGATCAGTGAGAGTTTCTGAGTCAGAGCAGTTCCTCTACAGCTGAGGGAGGTTTTTGTATTGCGCTCTAACACTGTGCACAGTGCTACATTTCAGTGAAGTCATTGTACATAAACCTCCATCACTCCTCACTGTTCACCCTGAGCTCTTCTACACTCATCAACTATTGATGAGCTTTAGAAATGAACGTCTAACACTGAATGAACAGAACTGAGCTGATACTTTTTAATCAGATCTGAATAATCAGACGTGTTTATTATGGAGGTGTTTGGTGAGTCCATTTCCATAGAGGCTCCACTTTGCATGATCAGCCCACGCTTCAGTGCTCTGCTAGTGTTTATAGTCCTGTGAGTTTAACACTTCATGACTGAGAGCTGCTGCCCCACAAACTTCACCCACAGCAACCATGGCTTTGGTCTCCATCTTCATCTGGACTCTCACCCTCTGGTCTCAAGGTAAAAATATCAGGGGTTATATTTCAGTTGTGAGGAGCCGCATTAACTCACTTTTCTGTTTGATCATAGCTGAATTAAAATTAAAAGAAGATGTTCTGAAATGTTCTGACTTGTTTTTCTCTGTATTTTTTTTTCTTTAGGGTCATTTGGAGACATAATTATGACTCAGACTCCAGGATCTCAGACTGTTTCACCAGGAGACTCTGTTACCATCAGCTGCAGAGCCAGTCAGAGCATTAACAACTGGTTGGCCTGGTATCTGCAGAAACCTGGAGAAGCTCCTAAACTCCTGATCTATTATGCTACTAACCGTCAGTCTGGTGTTCCAGATCGTTTCAGTGGGAGTTATTCTGGAACATCATTTACTCTAAAGATCAGTGGAGTTCAGTCTGAAGATGCAGGAGATTATTACTGTCAGCAGGGTGGCTACACTCCGTTCATGAACGTTCTCTTTCAGTGGAGGAACCAAACTCACTGTGAAAAGAGACTTTTATTCTATTTAAACAGGAGATTCATTTAATCCCCTCATTATCAGCTGCAGATCATGATGACCAGCTGGTCTGAGGTCAGTGAGGTTCTCCTGGATGAAGACATTCCCAGATTTTACTGAGAGGTTTGAACTGTTTCTATGACACTTCATCTGATGGTAGATAGATTAGGAGTTAGGAAAGTTCTAGTTGTTCCACTGTGGAAAGAGGAACAAGTGAATGTTCTCCAGTGCTGGAACGCATTAGTGCTGCTGCATAGTTTCCAGTTCTTTTGAGTTCAGTCTGAGTTCTTTACTGTGATGAATGGTGATGGTCAGTGTTGTTAGAGAGGGAGTTCAGCTGGAGATTCAGTGCAGTGCTGTGTGTTGATCTTGAGGGAGTTTGGCTGAATGAAGCTGAACATCTGGTGAAAGTGCTGCTCTATTCTGGGAGAAAGAGGACGACTCAGGCCTGTTCATGCAGATCTGAGTTCCACCCCACTGCTCTCTCTCTCTCTCTCTCTCTCTCTCTCTCTCTCTCTCTCTCTGTGTCTCTCTCTCTCTCTCTCTCTCTCTCTCTCTCTCTGTCTCTCTGTCTGACTGTTTACTGCTTACAACTGCTTGTTTGTGTTCAGCTGGGTGGGCTGTGGGGGGTTTCACTTCTTCCTTTAGTGCTGCTTCGAAGTCGTAGTGTCTCGTCCCTCATTAAACTCATCAGGTAATTCTAAAGCCCTTCATGGGTTTAGTCCAGTGTGCTGGACTAAGACTACAAAAGTATGAGGACTGTAGAGCGTTCAGGGCTGGAACTGAGAACCAGTGTGAGGAACCTTTGAGAATAAACTACTGAACTGTCAGGCAGGTAAAGGACTGTGAGAGGAGAGATCCACTGATGCTGCTCCAAAGCCTTTATTTCTCCAAGCTGAGAACTTTCCACCACAGCCCAGCAGCTCACGGCTCAGAGCTCCACCCATTCATTAGCTTGTGTGGTCTGAAATAAACTAGAGTGGAATAAACAGCACAGCAGTTTAAGTAGTCTAGAGAATTAACTCCTCCCCTTCAAGCAGTAATGAAGTCTACACTACTGTTTAATACTCATCACAGGCTTTAACTACAAGTCCACCATCTCCAACGTCTCTGTTTAACTTATACAACAGCGCCTCCTTGTGGGGGAAGCGGGTCTCTTTTCAATGACGGGACTACGGTCACTAGAAAGGCTGCCGCTCTGCTTTCACAGTGAACAGACGTGGTACATAAACAGGGCAGCATCACCAAATAAAGAGGAATTCTCTGTGTTAGAGCTGCAGTTGAGAGATAATCCTGTACCTAATAAACATCAGGCTGATCTGTGACCTCATGACCCTGCACTACTCCATAAACACTGGTGTTATTCAGGTCTCAGTGACCTCACACATTAAGTATGTAAGACCTGTTTTATACCTTCAGGACACTTTATTAATTAAGGCCCAGTCCCATTTCTTATTTCTACCCCTACCCCTTGTTTTTGAGGGTAACCCTCCCTCTTGAGACGGTGTTAGAAGGGCTAGTGGTTG
Source organism: Pygocentrus nattereri (assembly GCF_015220715.1). Taxonomy (NCBI): domain Eukaryota; kingdom Metazoa; phylum Chordata; class Actinopteri; order Characiformes; family Serrasalmidae; genus Pygocentrus; species Pygocentrus nattereri. The sequence continues at coordinate 2,420,572 of NC_051221.1, read as the reverse complement.
AAATCTTCCCCCTATGAAATGGGACGACCCTTCAAGCACCTGAGACGTCATCAGTCGTCTCCAGTGACTTCTATGTAAACAGGTGAGACGAGGTTTTCCGGCCATTTCCAAAACGCCGCCTCCAGCTGTGGTGGTCTCACCTGTGTGGGCTCTAGGCGTCTATCCGCGATTGTCAGATGGTCGCATGCAGTGAAGCAGCTTTAAAACAAACGACTCACTCACAAAGTGGTTTTGCAGCACTGCTTTATTTTAGAAAGCGCTGGTCATTCTCTGCTCGGAGCCGGACGAGCGGTCTGGTGTCAGGAAGCACTTACAGCAGATGTCCGGTCTGCCATAAATGCACCAAAGAGTGCAGGGTTGATGCTCCCAATTACTTACAGATTGAAATAAATCAATCAAACAGGCCGTTATCAGTTTTTCCTTTGGTGGATTCTTTCTTTGTTGTGTTGTGTTTATGGTTTGCTCTTTGCTTTATTTATTTTTTAAGATCAGTGAAAGTTAAATAACTGATCATCAAGCTGAGAAGAATCATTTGTAAAATGTGAGACATTATTCTTCTGTGAACTTAGTTAGATGATTGATGAACATAATATTTTAAGGTAGTCCTGTTTATTTTAGAAGTAAACAAATAAAAAACTCCTACAGTAAAGTTACTGGGTAGTTTATTATAGTTCGTCTGCTATTGTGCAGCAGTAGATGTTCAATGTTGCTGTGAAAAGTGAGAAGACTTCTTCAGGGTTAAGAACTGTTTGATTTGAGGAGTTTGATTTGAAAGGACTTGCAATAAAGATGTCAAATCTAATTTTGTGTGTTTTCTGTGATAATGTGGACATTCATTAAAACATTTGACATTCTGTGTAACTTGGATACCGCAAAGGTCTCTATCCACTGGAATTCCTTGGAGAAATATAAGGAAACACAGTTATTCCAGAGTAACTATGTAAAAGTTCCACTTTATAATAAGTGGACAGTTCCTGTGTAGTTGTTATGTAGGTCCTGTGTAATGGAGTGGTAATATAAACGTTGCTTTGGAGGTGGTACAACACATTTAATTAAGGTCTTTAAAGTTAGATTTTAGGATAAGGGGACGTCTCCTGCACTGTCACATTGCAGAATGGTTTAAAGATGTGCGTAGGCGAGTGTTATAGGTGTACTGGACGTATAGACAGTTAGTGCATAGTCAGATATTCAAGTGTATCAGGTATAGAGACAGAAATGTGCTGGTGAACTGCAGTCCAGTAAATGCAGAAGTACTAGTGGTGTAAACAGTGGTCAGTATATAAAGTCTACAGTGCAGGTACAGAGGAGCAGCATAACGTTCAGGTAACATCTTAAATAAAGAGTTACAGTATAAATATGTACATATACTAGAAATAAGGCTTAGCCAGAGATGAAGTGCACAGCATACAGTCCTCTGAGCTGGTGGAGCTCAGTGTGTAGAGGGCTGGGTGGTCAGGCTGGTCAGTAACAGCGCTGCCAGTCACAACATTTATGCTGTTTTTAGATTGGGAACATCTTTGACTTCAGAGTCAGACTCCATAGTGGATCACTTCAACAGCACACCAGCTGCTGCTGACCACTGTGTCCATCAGGTCCAGTTAGACTCTTGGGAAGTTCTGCACTGTAGGAACACAGAACAACAGTGTAAGTCGTGTAGTGTGAAAGGTGTTGAGAGAGAAAGAGCAGCTTCAAATCAGACTCCAGTGAAAGTGTTGATACTTCAGTGAAATCATGACTGAAGTAGCAGTAAAAGTACAACTGGAGTAAAAAAGTATCAGATCTAAAATCTACTCAAGCTCTGAGTTTCTCTATAGAACTCAGTCCTGAACTGTGAGTTTCAGAGCTGGACCTCCAGTTCAGGTCATTAATGTCAAAACTCCATCATAAATAAATAAATAACAGGAACAGTGATCTGCTGTAGATGTTAAATGTTGAGTGGACGGGATTAATTTGGATTAAATCACATGAAAAAGTCTAGATTGTGAGATTAGCACCTCTAAGGGGTTTGTAATGTAATGTTAGCACTAAGCTAACGGTGCTGCTCATGAAGATATTATAACAGCTCTAATTAAATTAAACCCTGATCTTCAAAGCTTATAACAGACATAGTTTACATGTTTTTACTGTCTGTGTTTCAGTTTTACAGAGACTTCAGTAAAGATCTGAACTTAATGGCTAAATCTGAATATTATTGAAGAGCCTGAATGTCATGTGACAAAAAACAGCTGAACTAAACTTGAAAACAACAATTAAACTAAAATTTCATTTGAAGTCCTTAATTTAGAGGAATTAAAACATTTAAGCTGTTTAATTATTTTAGGCTGAAGTGACAATTGTTATTACAGTCGACTGACCTCTGAATATGATCTCCTACTAAAAGCTGATGAGTCTGAGTTTGTTGAAGGACTTCTTCAGGGACTCCCTCTTTCTCAGGACTGAGAGAAACATCCATTTCATAATCTGTCCAGATCCTTATAATAAACTTTAGAATAAATGAGACTGGAGCTGAACTCTACAGCTAGTTCCAGACCTGTGGAGATCAGGAAATAAACCCCTAAAATCACAAAGCATTTCCAGTCTAATGAACAGAAGAACAAACTCCATCTAAAGTCCTGATTTCCACAGAGTGTGTTATTGTGTGTGTCCATCCTCCCCCTCAGCACCTGCAGTAGAGTCCAGCTGCAGCAGTGCAGTCTCTGTGCAGCTGGACTGAGGGGGGTTTTTGTACATCTACTAAACACTGTGGGAACAGGTTTGTGCTACTGATATAATGAAAACTCTGACAGTAATAATCTCCTGCATCTTCAGTCTGGACATTACTGATGGTCAGAGTGAAGTCAGATCCAGATCCACTGCCACTGAAACGAGCTGGAATACCTGACTGTCTACTGGTAGCGTAGTAGATCAGGAGTTTAGGAGCTTCTCCAGGTTTCTGCTGATACCAGGCTAGACAGTTATTG